>NC_048274.1:996116-1081523 GCF_009762535.1 Notolabrus celidotus | reverse complement strand
AAAACATCCGGTTAATTTTCAGAATAAAACACTCTGTGTTATCACCAGATCGTATTTCACTTAACTACAACAACAAACCAAAGTCATGATGAGCGGAGCCAGGCCTGGAGTCAACAGGTCAGAGGTTTTCAGAGGACCAGAGAGACAACATGGATGAGGAGAGGAGGAGGAGGAGGAGAATCCTTGATTCAGGGATTACAGAAGGGGAAACCTCGGTCACATGTCCTGCTCTGTCCTGTGATCTGAACACAACCAGTGGGTGTTGACGGACGAGAGATGCATGGAGACGGACCACAGGGGATTGGAGACGGATTTAAGTCTGTAAAGTCAGACTAGTCGGGTCATATAAGTGGAAAAAACAACGGTCACAGAACTTCAAAAAGGTGACGGCAGCGCGTCTTGTTCACAGGAGGATCAATGAAAGAGTGTTAACATGAGAGAGATCATCCATGATCCAACAGTGAGCTGATTTTAAGCTTTCTTTTTGTCCTGTAAGCAGCTTAATGAAGGAGCTCTCTCTTTGATTACATTGTGCATGTTACTCTAGATAAGTCCCAAATCAATAAAACAGTCAGATTTCAGGTGTTCCCTCGGCTCTGACCAAGATTAGTCACCTCCCTGCAAACATCCTGCAACACCGTGGATGTTGACTTTGAATCAGACTCAAACTTACCTAAAATCTCTAAAAGTAATATGGGAGGTAGAACCTTCAGTTATCAGGCCCCTCTCCTTTGGAATCATCTACCAGTCAGGGTCCGGGAGGCAGACACCCTCTCCACTTTTAAGAGTAGACTTAAAACTTTCCTTTTTGATAAAGCTTATAGTTAGAGCTGGATCAGGCTTGGACCAGCTTTTGTCATGCTGCTATAGGCCTAGACTGCCGGGGGAACTGGCACACTGACACACTGGGATCCTAGCTCACCCTCTTCCCCCCAACCCCCTCATCACTTACTTTAACTCTGCCTGTCCCATTAAAGTTACTAACCATAGACCTTTCTGGAGTCCCTGAGCTCCATTGTCTCGTAGATTCCTCTGAGCTGCCGTTGACGTCCTCCTGCTGCAGACGATCTGGACTCCAGCTGATACGGACGTGCTGGACTCCAGCGGCAACAGCTTCTACGACTCGTCTCATCACTATCACCTCTCTCTCTCACTCCCCTCTATCTGTCTTTCCAGACCCAACTCGGTCGAGGCATGATGGCTGTCTAACATGAGTCTGGTTCTGCCTGAGGTTTCTGCCTGTTGAAAGAAGTTTGTCCTCACCACTGTAACTAGCTAAATACTGCGATGTGCAATGCTCATGGTGGATTAAGGTGGGGTCAGACTGAGTCTTACCCTGTCTTGGTGTTGGGTCTCTGTTCATAATTTGACATAGAGTGGTCTAGACCTCCTATGTTTGTAAAAGCGTCTTGAGATAACGTTTGTTGTGATTTGGCGCTATACAAATAAAGATTGATTGATTGATTGATTGAAACTTCAGTCTCCTCCATCCCCAAATGGCCCTGACTTCATCACCTGTCTTCTGGACATTCTCCCTGCAGGTATCTATCCAAGTGAATGAGTCACAGTAAGCCGCCATGTGTTCGTATTTGAGGTGTGAAGAGTCTCCAGTCGAACATATAAAAACACACAAACACAAACAACATAATAAGCTTTGTTCTAAAATCTCACAAGCTTCTGTAACGACACTTTGGCAGCGACGGGAGAGAGAAAAACAAAATAATGAGGAACATCTCGGGGGCTCGTTAAGTGAATAATTTTCTCTGGCGAACAATAGATGTTTTATCTGAATTAGTCTTAGAGTAACATGAGTCACGGTTCACAGAGGCTCTCTTTCTAAACTCAGCTTTCATGAGGAGATATCACATCCGGCCTAATGGAGCACTCAGATGTCAGAGCACCATCCCACACCAGATTATTTCCACCTTACTGAAGTCTTCCACTGATTTAGGTATTTTTACAGCAACGTGTCAAAGAGGAAGGAACAAAGAGAGGAGAACAGGAAGGCAGTGAGAGGAAGAGAGAGGAATCATTGCTCATCAACGAGAGGTAGAACAAGCGTGCATTCAACATGGACAGGATCTCCTTCTGGAAACAACAGTCCAACATGTTGAGACATGATGGTGCATTCAGGTTCAATACGGGAAAAAACAACTCAACCTATTCTTCCAAAACAGAATAACTGTGATGGTGTCAGGAGTAACTTTACAATAACTGTTAATATACTGTATTATGATTAGGGCAACGATTAGTCGACATAATCGATTACGTCGACTACAACAGAATGTTGTGGTGACGCACTGCTAACTAGGCCAACTATCAGTCCCTCCAGGAAGTTGCGATTTCGCGATCGCAACTATCAACGCAAATTCAACCAATCAGCGCGATTTTTAAGCGGCCCTGCAATTTCATACAATCACCGCAACTTTCCCGCAAATTTGATCAATTACATCAATCTCAGCCCCTGCACGTCATCGGTTTCGTCATCAATTTGACTTCCTTGGAACATAAACGTAAGTCCTCACTTGATCGGCACTTTTCAACAACATAACATGCACAGAGAATGGGGGAAAAGAGGGGACAGCAGGCAGGACAAGTGACCATGACAACGTTATTATTTATAGATTGAGGGGCTCAGTGTTAGCTTGGTCACCTACCTGCAGCAAGTGTGCTTTATGAACCAGCTCTCCTCACCTCCATGCATCTGTCTCATCTTCATTGAGGATTTTTACCCCCCGGTGTGCGTTAGTGACAAAGACACAACCGGGGGACGTCTGTTTGATATTTGATGTTTGACGTTGTTGCCGTGGTTACCGTAAAAAGCTCTTCATCTACAGCTTGATTTAATCCAGTTTGGTGAAACATCAGACACATTCAGTAAGTTTTGATCAACTCCTCGTCATCAAAGATGCAGATTCATTTCAGAGTGCCGTGAACTGACTGTGCATCAGTCGCTGCGAGGTGCATTCAGGGACCGTCGTAAATGTGCAATACAGTCCTTTCATGGCATTTTTCTGTGAATCAAGAGAATCAAAATACAGTCAGTGGCCACATCAAGAATGTTTTCTAAAAACATCTGTAATTTAGCGTATTTACTTGCCCCTGAGATGTTATTGGGGGAAAAAAGAAAAAAAAAAAATCGCAACTTTCACCGCAATTTTTTCAAAAAGCTGTCGTAAATTCAGGCTTTTTGGGGACGCAACAATCTCAAACAAATCCAGCGAAATCCTGGAGGGACTGAACTATGTGTATGTGTGATAGAAGTGAAGTGGCAGGTAAACATAGGAGCGTAACAGAGTGATATGTGACAGACAACAACGTAGATTAGACCCCCCTCCTCTCTCTGTGTTACCCTGAGACACAGAGCAGAGCCACTCATCAGCTGCAGTAGAGCTGAAGATATTTGTCCGAACCCGAACCCGACCCGACGGTCGGGCTTGGGCTTGCGCGGCAAATGAGCGGTCAGGTGAATCTGGACTCCCCTCAGCAAGCAGTCGTGCGTCAACGGCACAAGCACTGGCTCGTGCGTAAAGTGATAATACAGGACCTCTAAAAGACAGCATCATTCCTCTCCTCTGGCCAAAATTTAACCAGCTGAGAATGTTGCCACACTCAGACAGGGAGGCTGTACATGCTCATGCCCGCACTCTTCTGCAAGCTATGCACGGTGCTGCAGGTGCACCACTAGATGTGGAGACTCGAGACCCAGAGCTCTCCAGAGACGAGCGCGCTCATGCTCCGGCCAGAAGTGTGTTATACCTCTGTTACCACAACTCTACCTGCTTCAAGGTGTGTTATACCTCTGTTACCACGACTCTACCTGCTTCAAAGTGTGTTATACCTCTGTTACCATGACTCTACCTGCTTCAAAGTGTGTTATACCTCTGTTACCACGACTCTACCTGCTTCAAAGTGTGTTATACCTCTGTTACCACGACTCTACCTGCTTCAAAGTGTGTTATACCTCTGTTACCACGGCTCTACCTGCTTCAAAGTGTGTTATACCTCTGTTACCACGACTCTACCTGCTTCAAAGTGTGTTATACCTCTGTTACCACGACTCTACCTGCTTCAAAGTGTGTTATACCTCTGTTACCACGACTCTACCTGCTTCAAAGTGTGTTATACCTCTGTTACCTCAGCTTTACCTGCTTCAAAGTGTGTTATACCTCTGTTACCTCAGCTTTACCTGCTTCAAAGTGTGTTATACCTCTGTTACCACGGCTCTACCTGCTTCAAAGTGTGTTAACACTCTGTTACCACGACTCTACCTGCTTCAAAGTGTGTTATACCTCTGTTACCACGGCTCTACCTGCTTCAAAGTGTGTTATACCTCTGTTACCACGACTCTACCTGCTTCAAAGTGTGTTATACCTCTGTTACCACGACTCTACCTGCTTCAAAGTGTGTTAACACTCTGTTACCACGGCTCTACCTGCTTCAAGGTGTGTTATACCTCTTTTACCACGGCTCTACCTGCTTCAAAGTGTGTTATACCTCTGTTACCACGACTCTACCTGCTTCAAAGTGTGTTATACCTCTGTTACCACGGCTCTACCTGCTTCAAAGTGTGTTATACCTCTGTTACCTCAGCTCTACCTGCTTCAAAGTGTGTTATACCTCTGTTACCACGACTCTACCTGCTTCAAAGTGTGTTATACCTCTGTTACCACGACTCTACCTGCTTCAAAGTGTGTTATACCTCTGTTACCACGACTCTACCTGCTTCAAAGTGTGTTATACCTCTGTTACCACGACTCTACCTGCTTCAAAGTGTTATACCTCTGTTACCATGACTCTACCTGCTTCAAAGTGTGTTATACCTCTGTTACCACGACTCTACCTGCTTCAAAGTGTGTTATACCTCTGTTACCACGACTCTACCTGCTTCAAAGTGTGTTATACCTCTGTTACCACGACTCTACCTGCTTCAAAGTGTGTTATACCTCTGTTACCACGACTCTACCTGCTTCAAAGTGTGTTATACCTCTGTTACCTCAGCTCTACCTGCTTCAAAGTGTATTAACACTCTGTTTTCTAAAGTCCAAAAACAAATGTGTTGGATCGATGTCTGTAGCTGTGACTTGAAGCTAAATGATCTGCACTTTTTTACCCCCTGACGGCCGCCGCTATCAGAGTTAAGTTACTTCGAAGATAAACATTACTTTCTGTAAGAACCCTTCACAATAAAAGTCCCCTTATGTTACGTAGTCCCAAAAACTTTATTTTGAAAGGACTATAACAGGAAGCAGCATGTTGTCAGGTGCAGTAACTGGACACATCTCAGAGTAAAATAAAGCACCTGTAGATGTCTGAATATGTTTCGGCAAAGAATTTTAATTTCGCTGCATCTTTAACATTTACGCATTAAGAAATCAGTGATAATTAGTTTAACTTACTGCACTGTTATAAAACATGGTATATATATATATAGCCTTAAAATTGTAAAATAATACAATAACAACAATTCTCTGTTTTGTTCTTTCTATTTAAGTTGTACTAAGCAAAAGCGTGTGGATGAGTTTGTGATGAGGAGAGGCTCATGCACCCCTCAAATTCTTGAGCCAAATAATCATGACTAATCGACTAATCAAAAAAATAATTTATACATTAGTCAACACCAAAAATGATCATGAGTTGCAGCCCTAATTATGATTTATTCTGAAAATTGGACGACTCTCCCTCAGTCTGCAGGGACTTTGAACTGATCCCATGCATGGAGGTTGGACTAGTGGCTGCAGAGGTCCCAGCTTAAACTCCCAGCTGCTGCAGTCACTCTAACATCTCTTAAAGCGTGTTAAAAGGATCGTTCATGTGCATGAGAGTGGATATTTTGGCCGATGTGTGTGCTGCATGATTAAAAACAGAGAAAAAATGAGTTTCCCCTCGGGACTAATTAAGTCTGTCTTCTTCTTTTTCTTAAAAATGGCACGCAACATGAAGACGAGGCTCTCTGTGTGAAAGAAGCTGTTAGCTCACAGCAGTGGATCCTCATTCTGTGACATTTGCATCCACAGAGGAGGAACGTGAAACTGGTGACCTGTCTCTGTGGTTTTAGGTAAGTACAGGAGAAGGGGTCACCAGATCCTGATGCAACCAGGACAGGAACAGGGAGGGTCATTTCTCAGCTGTGAGTGTGAACAAAACACACTGCCAGAGCAAAACCCTCACACACACACACACACACACACACACACACACACATCTGCTGAAATCTAAAAGTGACAACAGACGATGTCATCCATCTCAGAGCGACACTTATTGACAGAAGAGGAGCTCAGATCCATCATGAGATGACACTTCTCTCTGCTGTGTGTGCGCCTACATAACTTCCAACACAGTAACCGCTCACTGTGAACACAAGAGGACGTGAGTTTGGGTCCGGTTCAGGGCGTCACCATGCTGTCGCCATTTCTGGGGCCAGAGGGAACACATTAGGATGAAATGGTGGAGCTGGAGAGAAACGAGGGGGTCACAAACACCAAGTGATCCTCTGTGCATGCGGTCTTCGAAGTGGTCTTCTCATTTCTAAAACCAGTTGTCTTCTCTGCAGAGGACACAAACAACAGTCCTGACTCCCATCAGCAGGCTGCACATAAATCAGTGACTGACACTGTGAGCCGACATAACGTCGTTTTCAGGAGCTGAGTTTCTGAGGAGTGATCCATCTCTCATCTTTACTATCTCTGCAGAGAGTTGCACACGCAGCACAGCGACAGGTAAACAAAACAGCAGAAAGAGGACGGCTGATGCGACACCATCACATCCTCAAACTTCAGAAGTCCAGGAACATTTCACCGTCAACACTGAGAAGAAAAGACAGCTTCAGTTTCTCTTCAACTGTCCTATCAAATAAAAGTGACTAAACCCCAAAAACGTTTCCACTTTCCCAGAAAGCCATCCCAAAGGACATCTAGTGCAATGAATGACTTTACATTTCTACCTGGAGTCGGATCTCGCCGTATACTCACAGGCCGTGTCGTGTTTGTGTTTGTGACACTCCAGAGCACACACATGGACGTGCTCGTGGCTGCACGCCCGTTTGTAAGAGTGCAGAGTGTCTGCAGACCTTGTTAGTCACAGCTCATGTATCACAAAGAGGACAGGAGACCCTGCATATGTTGCTCATGTCCTCTGACTCCTGTGGGAGCCTCGGACTCACTGCACAGGTTGTGTTCCTGGAGAAAGCTGCAGAAAGATATTCATAGAAAACGAACGTCAGAGTCTCTACATGAGCGGATTTACAGCCCCTCTTTGTTTCATGTCAATCCAGACTTCATGCATTTGTGTTTTTGACTGTCGGTCAGCTTTGGACCAGTCTTTGTTGCTGCTTTCATTTTATATATGCAAAACTTATTGATGCTGCAAACCAGGAGACTGAAAATGTCGGTCTGAAGTTTGTTCTCATTGTCTCACTTTGGGTTGTCTCATCGTTTTCAGACTCTTTTTGCTGCACCTTAACACCCATCCTTGACTTGAATTAAATGTGAGTGTGTGTGAGTGTGTGTGTGGGCTCTGTGACTGACAGTCAGCCTTTCTCCACGCTGTCCCCCTGCTCTCTGAGTCTGATGGGATAAGAAGCAGCCCCTGTGGCCGTGCATGGGAATAAGTGGATGAAGAAACATTTCCCATTGAATGCTATCGAGTTCTCCATCTGCTCAGCTGCAAAAAAAATAATAAGAAGACCCGGGGCAAGTCAGATGTTACGTAATAAGAAGTTAATACAAAGAAATGCAATTCTCCACATTTCTGAACCTGCTCTGTCACACACACAGTGACCTTGAGAAACCTCAGCGAATACTCCTCACAGTCCCCGAGCTTCTCCTCCGAGCCCACACCGCTCTAATCTTCTGAGCGCTCTGCAGAACCCACCGCGACTCTCAGAGACGATGTTAGAGGAGAAATCTCTCCCTGATGGTTCCAAGAAGTCCATCAGCAGACTTGTGGAAGAATCAAAATATCAACCGAGTCCTAATTCCATTAAAGGAGCGGATGGGATTAGTAAATCTGGCAGCTGCACGGTGGAGCGACCAGAAGCCGTCACATACGAACCTGTAACTTAATCATGAATGTGAGCAGGGATGTGCTGTGGAAAGACAGAATATAACACGTTCTCTTCCTCGCTCCCCGTCTCAGAGGAAGGAAAAGTTTTGCATGAGACTTTCAGACCCGGTTCCTGTGTTTGTCCTCTGGCTACACGGCTCAGCAGAGCTTCACCGACTCCATCTACAGCGCTCTGCCGAGGCTGCAGCACATCCTGCTGAATACATGAATAACCACGACGTACCTGAGAACATGATGTGGGAGCTTTACTCTGTGCTGGGGTTAAAATGTAGCTGAAGACGCTGTGCATACTTCTTTTAAAATCATTTCTAAAAGACAGAAAATATTCAAAAATATTAAATATATCAAAGTAAGATTTAGTTGAGTCAACATTTATGATCTTTAGAGCTGAGAAAAGAAGCCTCATGTGTCCACAGCTCAGACTCTCGCCTCTGTTTGTGTTGTCAGTCGGGTTTTTTAGTCAAAGTTGGAAAAAGCTTTTGCTGCAGAAACTTTCTGCTGAAGAAGTCCTGAGCTCAGCCTTTCAATCATTACGTTGCATTAAGGTGTAGGTAACATGCATTTGTCATACCTGTCTTGGTAGCTCGTTGGTGTTACTTAAAGATTTGTGTATCTATTGGCCCGTGAAGAGGAGTCAGGACTGTAGGGATGCAACACTAACGGCCAAGTTCCACCAGATCTGTGTCCGGTCCGTCTCAGATCTGTCAGAGCACCGGATCTGATCGGTTTCTATTCTAGTCAATGTGTTAACTTCCACTGGATCTACTCTACTACAACGCATCAATCTCAACAGAGCAGATGGAGCGGGACAGGAAGTCAGGTTTCACCAAAACAAAATGAAAACATCCGGTTAATTTTCAGAATAAAACACTCTGTGTTATCACCAGATCGTATTTCACTTAACTACAACAACAAACCAAAGTCATGATGAGCGGAGCCAGGCCTGGAGTCAACAGGTCAGAGGTTTTCAGAGGACCAGAAAGACAACATGGATGAGGAGAGGAGGAGGAGGAGAATCCTTGATTCAGGGATTACAGAAGGGGAAACCTCGGTCACATGACTCCAGCTGTCCGGAGGTCCTTGAGGGTGTTGACGGACGAGAGAGCACAGAGCCTGGCCGTAGCGGATCGGAGATGGACCGGACACGGATCTGGTGGAATCCAGTGTTAGATGAGCTGTTACCTGCAGAGACTCCATGTGACATGCTCTGAACAGGTGAGGACTCTAGCTCACACTATGGTCAGAGGTTTTCAGAGGACCAGAAAGACAACATGGATGAGGAGAGGAGGAGGAGGAGAATCCTTGATTCAGTGATTACTGCGGGGAAAACTCGGTCACATGACTCCAGGTGTGCGGCCGTCCTGCTCCATGCTGTGATCTGAAAACGCAGCCGGTGGGTGTTGGCGGACAAGAGAGCACAGAGCCAGAACGTGGACTGGACACAGATCTGCTGGAAGTCCTGTGTAAGACGATTTCAAGTCCAGGAGTGACTTGTTGCGCTGACTAGAGATTGAGGGGAGCAAGAGGAGAGTCTGCAACGTTCCACAAACTCTTAACTAACACTCCTCTAGTACTTAAATAAACTGCTCTGGGTCAGCTTGCTTGAAAGAACTCATTGGTTTCATACCAGTACAGTCACTTCTGGGCTCCACAAAACCAACATGGTGACAGTCAGTCACTTGCAGCTTCATATACAAGAAGTGGTTCCATCTATTATTTATAGTCTAGCGCAGGACGGACATCAACCAGAACAAGCTTTTCAAACATCTTCTTGATTGCATAGTTCTGCTCTCTCAGACCTCTTTTGGACCAACGTGAACCGGGTTGTATTTCCGGGCTGGTGCTTGTGCTGGTTCAGAGCTGGTTGAACTCTCAAACCAGCGCCGCCCCGTTTGTTTTTCCACTCCTCGAGCCCGTGGAGGAGGAACGTCATGACGTCAGATTTACGTGACCACTTTCCCAGCAGTGCTAGCGTGAACTTTCCCTCACAACAACAAAGATGGAGGACAACAGCAGCTCGTCTCCTCGGCCGACCGCTGCTTTGTCTTGGAATCCATTAGTCTCTTTTATTGTTTCACTGCAGGACGATGGAGGAAACACGTTTGGTTTGTGTTTTTGATCACAGCAACCCCGCCCCTCGCTCCTGATGTTAGCGGTTCGCACATCTAGACCAGCAAAGAGTTGGAGCCGATCTGGAACCTGTTTTCCCAGCCGGGATCCGGTTCACTTGCAGGTGAAACACGAAAAACCGGTTCTCAATTGAGCGCCGGCTCCGAACCGACCCTGAAACTGCCTCGGTTGAAAAGAGGTATATGATTGGTTGCCTGAAACAGAGCAGCGGTGACATTATGAGCACATTTCTGATAATTTCAACACAAAGTGCTCACAGCTGCAGCTTTGCAATAAGACACTGAGCACCACGCCGCTCCTTAAGGTGGCGCCATGCAACCGTATACAACATCTACTTGTTGAGACATACTGAAAGAGTCACAGGTGCTCTGCAAAAGTTCTGCACAGACTAAACTTTGGAAAATATGCAGCAGGAGAAGATGACACATGTCAGCCCATACTGAAGTTTGTTGTGACACTGAGCTAAAATATGAGAATGCAAACCCTCGCTCCCCTCCAGCTCCACCGTCTCCTTCATATGGAGACTTCTGCAAGACCTTTAAGGGGAGGGCCAGAACCCGAGGCCTTATTTGGTCAAGAAAAACTCTACGACTCCGTCCAAACTGTCTCTGTGAGCCCGCCCTCCCCTGACTGAGTGGCAGCCTCAGCCGAGCCGAGTTTCCTGAATGGAGGATCCTGTCAGAAGAGCGATGAGGCGAGCGCTGTTCGCTGCTGACGGTCTGCCTCATTACCTCCCAGCTGCTCCGCTCTGGTCACCGCTCCGCTCCACCTGCTCCTGTCTGCACCCCGACACCTCTTACATCTCTTTTTATCTCTTTCTTTAACAGGATGAGCTCACGTTAATGAGGAGGCTGCCCTGAGATCGGGTAAGGAGCTACCTGATGAGCTACCTGTCCTGGGCGCCTTTGACCACAGTGCTAAAGTGCCAACATGCTCTGACACATCATCATTATAAAAACTAACCGGAGCGTTTATCACCCGACCCCTCGCCCCCTTCATGAGATCAGATTTCACCCGAACACAGCCCTGACAGTTTAAATAAATGCATGATCCCTCCCTCTCTAAATGTCAGGGTCTGGTGATATTTGAGCGTGACACAAAAACTGGCTGCAGACCCGCGTGACTCCTCAGAGGCGCACGGAGAGATTTGGCCGAGGGGGAGGAAGGGTCTGTGGGCCGAAAACTCTCCGTCTGCCACTCTGCTCTCCACCATCTCCTCCAGTCCTCTCAATCTGTGCCTCTCTGTTCGGGGTCAGAGCTGCACGTAGCAGAATAACGCTGCATTTCCAATCTGTTCAGAGCGTTCTAAAGGTTAACATATCTCTAATGATCTGTGTTATTAAGGATGAAGCTCATCAGAGAGGAGGACGGAGAAGTCCAGCTGATCAACTTATGCTTTCATTGCTGTGGACAACTACGGCGAGGTCAGAGATGTGCTGTCAGGAAGGTGTGATGAATCAGGGCTCTTGTGTTTTTATAAGAGAGCAGATCTTTGCATATGAAGTGAGTCTTGAAGGCTTTATTTAGGTTTCACCTGTCGAGGTATAAAACTTTGTATTTATCTTCCTTTATTGGGAGTTTGGAGAACTTTTACACTTTGTCCATCGTGCAGCATTGATCATTCAGATTTCTATCTTTAACAAAGAGCAAATAATAGAAAATGCATGGACTGAAATGAACCCCCGCCACTAGCATAATGCAGGCAGATTCTCCATTTGTGTGGTAAAGTTCAGACGGTTATACGTCACAGAATGGGTGAGTATTTCTCCCTAAATGGTCATGCAATGAAAATGCTGACTTTCTTTACACCATATAGCTGCAACTTCTGTCTTCTGCTCCTCTGCATGTCTGCATGTCTTTGGAAATCCACTCCACACAGTGCAGGCTGAGCAACGTAAAGCCCTGCATGAGCAGCAAAATCAGTATGAAAGAGAAACTAATTCATGAATCGTCTTATTGTTTCATATAGCGTCCTGAAAATGTTGTGTTGCCATTGTGCAGATCTGAGAGCTTTACATCTCATAGATCTGGTTCTCTAAGGCAGGGGTTCTCAAAGTCTGGATCAGGACCATAGACTGTATAATAAATTGACGTAGTCTCCGTGACATCTGTGGTGGAAATCTGGAAATGATAGACTCAAACAACAACGATTTGTCTTTGTGAGCTTTGTTCCGGCCTTCAGTGAGCTTTGCAAAGCAGTCAGATGGCAGAGTGATCTAACAACCGAGACAAGGTCTGCTCAACTGACCCAGAGTGAAGATACAACATGTTACTTATTCTCTTCAGAGAATAATATTAACACATCATTGAGCATCTTCAAAGAACTGTAAGACAAACAAGAGAGTTTCTTAATACCTCTTGCTTCCTGGTCAAAGCAAGAACAACATACTATCATGTCTGTATTTTTCCCACCACATATCACTCATAGATTGTTGTCGGGTGCCTTATTGGAAATGCTGAACTCAATTCAACGTCTGTGGAGTTAATGTGAGGTAAAGAGGCGGGTCTTTAGCCTCCTTGCTAACAGCTACAGGGTGCCCACCTGTCAATCAAGTCAGTCATGCCCTTATTTGGGCAAAAGTTGTAAATTTCATCTTCAAAAATCACATTATTAATAAACTCACTCTCCGTTCGGTGTGTGTCGATAGAGAAATCTAAACAGTTTTTTGAACCAGGCTGTAAACATGTCTATTTCATCTGTAAAGATCGGCTCTTTGAATGGGTGTGTATGTGGTTTCCGGTGCTTCTGCAGCCAGCCTCAAGTGGACACTTCAGGAACTGCAGTTTTTGGCACTTCCTCATTAGCTTCATATTTTAAAGGTGACATATCATGCAAAATTGACTTTTTAATGGTTCTCTACCTGAAATCTGTGTCCCTGTCTACAAACCCCCCGAGAATGAAAAAAATCCATTCTGCCCCTGTTCTGATTTCTCCACCTTTCTGTAAATGTGTGTGAAACCAGCCGTTTCAGACTTCAGTGTTTTTCATACGTCACAACGCCATCCGGTCTGTAACAGGAAGTCAGAGCTCAGAGCTTGTTCAGCCCATAGACTGTATAAAATACAACTCAACCCCTCCTCCGTTTTTCATTCCCTGCACACATGTGTGCTAACAAGGAGCTTAGGAGGGAGGCATGCTAGTTGTAGGCTGTTTTAATAAACACAAAGGTCGCTTTGACTCCCCACGTCTGCAGATTTGAAGATCTAGTGGACGATTTTTAGTTATCATGGAAAAGTGCTAGCGCTAGTTAGCATAGCTACATAGCTACATGTTTGTAGCTGTGTACCAAGACACACGTCAACATGCTGACAAATAAAACAACAAGAAACACTAAATCTGGGACCAATGGTTCAGAAAGGTCCTGCTGCAGGCGCCTCTCCGTCAGGATCAGATTTTGGATCAGATTCAGAGGGTTGAAGTAACGTGGGTCTGTGAGCAGCCGTGTATATTCAGCCAACATGTAAACATTAGATCAACGTGCTGGAGAGCCGAGGCCACACCCACTTCCCGAGGGGGCGTGGTCAGAGAGAAAACAGACTGTTCTGAACAGGGCTGAAGAAGAGGGTTTTTCAGGCAGACCAAAATCTGATTTCAAAGTGTTTTTTTGAGCATAAACTTTAAAGACATGTTTTGGGGACCTCTTAGACCAATATATGTTGATGAAAAAAGCGTGATGTGTCACCTTTAACATTTTAAAGAGTTGGGTTTTTTTTCAAAGTAATCCAAAGTTTCATATTTTACCTATAACTGTAGGTAAAAAATGAAAAAATTGTCTTTAAATTTGAAAGAAAACCTTGCAGATACTGCAGAAGACGTCTCAGGTGAGATAACAGTTAAGTAACAAAAGCATCGTTAGCAACAGGTACAGACACAACCACATGTGCATGTAGGAGGCTAATTTGTGGCTAAGTGTGTTGCAGCATTTAACCACTTTGAGGGACACAGTGGGCGAATAGATAAGCACGTTGTATGGATCAGATCTCCCTGTATGCTCTCTGTAAACATTATGGACATGTGTTTGTTTACTACAGCATTGATCAGTATTCCTTTTGTTTGTTTCAACCAGCAGGCAGCTGCTTTCAGAACAAAGCCTCAAACATTCATCCTGATGATAATTCAACAAAACAAACTCACCAGAATGAAACGAGACACACGATGAAGAGAGTGAGGGGTGTGTATCTTTCAAACTACTGCTCAGTTAAACTAAGAGAGTCTTCGGGCGCGGTGATGACCTGATTAGGACACATTTTACACCCCTCTGTGTCTCCACTCTGCTCTCTGCATCTCTAATGTGTCTGTGTCATAAAGAGCCAAATGTTAAAGACTTAAAAATTCATCAGAACATCTTCAAATCCCCGCAGGAGGAAAGTTTTTAAAGTTGTCAGCGTACCTCACGATGACGCACATCTCATGTCTGACACGTTTGCTGCTGAATGTCTTCCTGTTCACTAAGTTTTTCAGGCGTTTTCTGAATCCATGCAGCGAGTTTATGGTAACCAGCTCACAGATACAGATGTCTGAGGTGTTATGGTGTATTTTGCAGGAAGAGCAAAATCATCCCGGAGCAGTTCAGCAGACTTCAACAGTCATTATCCGAGCAAGAGTGACAGAATGCAAACCAGCGTAATAAATATAATACTGGGACCCATCATGGAGGGACAGTTTAGCTTTACATAATGTCTGCGAACAGATATCTGCATGCATGTGCAGTTTAAAGATCTCCATATTGAAGATGTTTCTCCATCCTCACTTCTCAAAGTTGCTTGTTTAACCCTAACCTAACAAACACTGACTTAACTCCTGATTATAATAACACAGTCAGAGTAACATTAACAGACTCTATTTGTGCAGATGTGTGTGGTGCATTTAACCCTTTATGTGTGCTCTGTGAATTAGACGTGTGAGACTCCTGCACAACCCTTTCATGACTCAGGCCCTGAGTGGCTTGGTGACTCACTCCTGTCACCCATACGTGCTAGTGATGGGCATTTCAATCAAAGTTATTATTTGATAGTCACTGGATAATAATCTGCGAATATTTGACGTCCCCCCCCCCCTGCAAAAAAACAAAGAGACTGAGACTCATTCCTCTCAGAAGAACGCTTTCGGTTATATTTTGATTTTAACGCATAAACCCCTGTAACATGTGGGGAATAATAAAACATGCTTTCTCCATGATACACATGGATCATTTCACTTCTCAGTATATTTTTGGAAACATTCAGGTCCCACAAAAACTACAAAATTATATTTGCAAACACCTCTGCTCAATGAAAGGTGAATAAAACACATTTAGAATGTTTCATAGTCTACAGTTCAAAAAGGTGCTTGGGACTAGGCGTGGGAATTAATATGATTTTATCAATGTCAATGCCATTGTCGATTCTGCTTATCAATCCACTTCCTTATCAATTCTCCTAACGATTCCTGAGTATTTTTTTAAAGGGGTAAAAAAGTAGTTCTGCACAGTCTTCTGCACCAAAAGGAATCATTTTTATTTTTCCTAAAATGATGTCTGCACAAGACTGAACATGAACATATTCAACTTGAACATACTGAACAATAGGTTGACCTCGTTCTGTGCTGCGTGAGTCCGGAGGTGAACCCTGGAGACTGGAGGAAAAGACTTTGAATTTAGAGAGGAAGAAAGCTTTTTCTCCGGGGGTCATCGTGGAGGAATTTTACCCGCTCTCAGTGCCTCATTTTCGGCCAGGGTCAGACGTGGCCCCTCTAGCCTGAGGGAAAGCGCCCCGACTCCGAAAGGGGAGAGGTAGGCGGGGGTTCGCCTCCCCGAAGCGAACATGTTCACATCATAGACTGTATAAAATATGGACGTAGTATCCGTGACGTCACCCATCTGTTCCGTCAAATCGACGGCAGCAGCCGTATTGGAAATGCGAAACTCAACCAAGCAGAGTGTGACGTAGTGTGAGTCTCTTAGCCAATGGCTGTGTGTTCCCGACCGGGAGTCACGTCAGTCATGTCCTTATTTGGGCAAAACTCATAATCTTAATATCTTCTTAACCGTCACGTTAGAAAAAAATTCACTCCCAGTACAGTGCGTGCCATTAGAGAGATTAGCTTCATAGGGCCAAGCCGTTTTTTGAACCAGGCTGTAAACATGTTTATTAATGCTGCAAAGATCGTCTTTTTCCCATTCATATCTATGTAGTTTCCGGTGTTTCTGCAGCCAGCCTCAAGCGGATTCTCGATGTACTGCAGTTTATAGCACTTCCGCATTGGCTTCATCGTTTGAGACCGGAGTTTGCCGCTTGGTTCACATTGAACCCTTCTTCACTTCGGCCCGACCAAGGGAGAGGTTCCAGTGGCTGGTGGTGAGGCTTTCAGCGGAGTGTCTGCCCCCTGGTGGCTGGCTGCAGTATAGGTCAAAAAATCCGTCTCCTCCATTCATTTGAATGGGGGAGCAGTCAAACTTTAAAAAATAAATACACGTGGTACGAATGTTTCTCACATCCGTATGCTGTGGTGATATGTAGTTAGTATTTCACTGTTTTGTGTTCAAGGCCTCTTTATTCTGAAAAGTTTCTTCTTCGTTGGTTATTAGAGTTTAAAAAACGGGGTTTTACTTCCTGTTTCTCTGATTCAAAGCCGCCGTAGAGTGAAACTTCAGGACTCACAGCGTCTTGTGACGCTACGCTGTAGGGCGGAGCTTATTACAGTGGCTTCACAGGCTCTGGCTGCACAATGGCAGCGCCCAGGAGGGAGATTGTTTTGGCTTCAGAACCGTACAACTGGAAGAGGCGGAGCAACCCTGTCCATTTTTATTTACAGTCTATGGGCCCGACGCGAACCCCAAGCTTCGAGGCCGAGTCGACAAATGCTTCAGCATATTTGAGGTGTTTGCACCTTTACATGAGATGACAGCGTTGCACTGATTGCACACGGCATTGTTCTCATCTCTTTTACTGAAATGGAGCCACGCTTTAGACCGCTTCTTCCTCTCCATGTTTCCTCGTGGTTGAAGGAGTTCTGCGAGTGTGTGACGTAATGCAACGTACCGTGACGTGGCGTGACGTCGTGCTGGGAAATGAATCGTTAAGAAGAATGGATAACATTTGAGGCGTACAATTCCCATGGAATTGATCAATTGGAACCGGTTCTAAGTCGGATCTGGTTTTTGATTCCCACCCCTAGCCACAGCCAACGTGTGGCAGCAATCCTGCATTACAACACATGGTTGTTATACTGTAAAAATAGTGGGAAGAAATATCTTCTCAGATGAGAGTCATTTGAACTCCTCTATTATTTATAAATGAACGAATATTCGAATATTTGAAAATCATTGCCCATCCCTACTACACACATGAACCTGATTGATAGAAGAAGAAAACGGTGTTGTATTAACTTTTAACACTTCTGAACAATGACTCGTGCACAGAAGCCTTTACCTTGAAAAACCCTGGAAAGGTGTTTTCAAGAGGATCTCTCCGTGTGCCTTTAAGTCTCAGGAGGCTCAGTCAAGTGTTCACTGACACACAGAAACACACAGTGTACCTGGTGAGTCATCAAGTGGGAACTGTACCCTCTTAACCCTCTGACTGCAGACCTCCGGCTACAGCTGTACTTCTCTCTGCTCAGACAGCTCTGAGTCTGTTTGCTGATGACATCAGTGTGTTTCTGTATGTGTGGCTGAGACTCATCCTGTGTTATCAGACGCATGACGCTGTTTCAATCGATTTTATAATAACTCATAACAGCCAGAGAATAACTTATTGAGGCTGTGCAGAGGGATATGAGTTGTTTGAATATACTGCAGGAAGTGACATCACTATAAGCAGAAAATCTACTTTAGCACTGCAGTTTATTTGATTAAAATGACAGTGGTGCACAAGAGTGAACAAAAATCAAGTCCAAAGAAATGCACTGAGAAAGCAGTCTTTCATGTTATCACCTTTAAATTAGCGCCCTCTAGAGGCCTGGGGGACTTCTGGTGCAATGACTGAAAATGCATCTATTCCTTGCACATTTGCACGACTCTTGCTGCCTGCACCTGCAAATATTTTCAAGTCAGATCCAGTTGTAGTTCTTGTTTAGATTTCTACTGTCAGTGTTTGTATTCTTATTTGCATTAAAGGGGACATATCACGCTTTTTTCATCAACATATATTGGTCTAAGAGGTCCCCAAAACATGTCTTTAAAGTTTATGCTCAAAAAAACACTTTGAAATCAGATTTTGGTCTGCCTGAAAAACCCTCTTCTTCATTCCTCATCAGAACAGTCTGTTTTCCCTCTGACCACGCCCCCTCAGGAAGTGGGTGTGGCCTCGGCTCTCCAGCACGTTGATCTAATGTTTACATGTTGGCTGAATATACACGGCTGCTCACAGACCCGCGTTACTTCAACCCTCTGAATCTGATCCAGAATCTGATCCTGACGGAGAGGCGCCTGCAGCAGGACCTTTCTGAACCATTGGTCACAGATTTAGTGTTTCTTGTTGTTTTATTTGTCAGTATCATCAGAACACTCTGTTTTCTCTCTAACCACGCCCCCTCAGGAAGTGGGTGTGGCCTCAGCTGTCCAGCACGTTGATCTAATGTTTACATGTTGGCTGAATATACACGGCTGCTCAGAGATCGCGTTACTTCAACCCTCTGAATCTGATCCTGACGGAGAGGCGCCTGCAGCAGGACCTTTCTGAAGGATTGGTCACAGATTTAGTGTTTCTTGTTGTTTTATTTATCAGTATGTCGACGTGTGTCTTGGTACACAGCTACGAACATGTAGCTATGTGGCTATGCTAACTAGCTCTAGCACTTATCCATGATGAATAAAAATCCTCCACTAGATCTTCAAATCTGCAGACGTGGGGAGTCAAACCGACCTCTGCCAGAAAGGCAGCGGGACCTTTTATGAAGGATTGGTCACAGATTTAGTGTTTCTTGTTGTTTTATTTGTCAGTATGTCGACGTGTGTCTTGGTACACAGCTACAGCTACAGCTACAGCTATGAACATATAGCTATGTGGCTATGCTAATTAGCGCTAGCACTTATCCATGACAAATAAAAATCATCCACTATATCTTCAAATCTGCAGACGTGGGGAGTAAAACCGACCTTTGTGTTAATTAAGACAGCCTACAACTAGCATGCCTCCCTCCTAAGCTCCTTGTTTGCACACATGTGTGCAGGGAATGAAAAACGGAGGAGGGGTTGAGTTGTATTTTATACAGTCTATGGGCTGAACAAGCTCCGAGCTCTGACTCTGTGACAGACCGGATATTGTTGTTACGTAACAAAAACACTGAAGTCTGAAACGGCTGGTTTCAGCACACATTTACAGAAAGGTGGAGAAATCAGAACAGGGGCAGAATGGATTTTTTTCATTCTCGGGGGGTTTGTAGACAGGGACACAGATTTCAGGTAAAGAACCATTAAAAAGTCCATTTTGCATGATATGTCACCTTTAAATGTAAGTTGGAGCCCTTTTTCCTTATTGCAGGAAGCGTTTAGTTTTCAGATTATGAAATGATCAGAGTTGTTTAAGGATCGATATGTTTCATGTTCTTATTTAACAAAATCTGAAATGGTCAAAAACCCCATAACAATGGTGGTCAACAGCAAAAGGAACGGCAGGGACAACCTGATCACACACATTATATCAAATGAGGAAGTAGAATAGAATGGACGAAATGGAATGGAACAGATCAAAGCAGAATAGATCACTGATTCATTTTAGAATGCAAAAGTGACACCAGGGACAACCTGTCATAGTCAATGACTCCACAGGAAGTAGAATAGAACTCAGTGGAATAGAATAGAATGAGACCGATCAAAGAGGAACAGAATGCAATGCTTCCGGTTGATCAAAGACAAATAGAACAGTGATCCATTCTAGACAGCAAAGCAACACCAGGGACGACCTGATCACACGTCATATTAAATCACTCCACATAAAGTAATCTGTCTCATTCCCTCTCTGCCTGTTGATGCTGTGGTAAAAACATCAGTGTGGTCTCAGGCTGGTCTTCTTGAGAGCGGGGGAATAATGACAGTTAGCGGGCACAGATGTGAGAGCAGCCTGAGGAGCTACTGGACCCCCAACCATCTCTGAGAGGGACAAGTGGAGCAACATCCTGTCCTGTGATCAAGAGCTGGAGAGAGCTGCTGATCTCTACAAAGCCACTTAAACCAGAAGAGGGAGAGATAACAGACACAATGTTCCAAGATGAGTCCTTTGACTCATTTCTGTTTAAAGGTGAGTCGACGTCAAAGAGAAGAAGGAGAGCTGAATGAGGACAGATATGTCGACATCAATATTCCTGCAGAAGTCCAGCTCACCTCGTTTAATGGAAATGTTCACTTTAATGTGAATTAGGACGAATCAGCAGGATCATGTCTGCAAATTAGAATCCCCCCAGGGTGAGACATGACCCTCCGCTTCGTGTCAGGGTCCTGCTCGCCCTGTCGAGGTCTCATTTTCATAACCACTTTGCATTATCCCCATTTTAACATTTTGCTTTGGTTGTATAGATTTGAGGATCTGAAGCACTAAAAGCAACTTCACAATGATCTAATACAACAGTGTTAGGACTAGAGGATCGTTTCTTTTGCAGGTTTTAAAGTGTTAGCCATCTTCTACATGGTGTGTCTGTATGATATGACTGTCTTTTAACATTGAGAGCCACATGTTTCAAACGTCACATCAAGTGAGTGATACAAAATGAGGTAAATAATGATTCTCTCCATCAATCAATCAATCAATCAATCAATCAATCAATCTTTATTTGTATCGCGCCAAATCACAACAAACGTTATCTCAAGACTCTTTTACAAACAGAGCAGGTCTAGACCACTCTATGTCAAATTATGAACAGAGACCCAACACCAAGACAGGATAAGACTCAGTCTGACCCCACCTTAATCCATCATGAGCATTGCACATCGCAGTATTTAGCTAGTTACAGTGGAGAGGACAAACTTCCTTTTAACAGGCAGAAACCTCCAGCAGGACCAGACTCATGTTAGACAGCCATCACGCCTCGACTGAGTTGGGTCTGGAAAGACAGATAGAGGGGAGTAAGAGAGAGAGGTGATAGTGATGAGACGAGTCGTAGAAGCTGTTGCTGCTGGAGTCCAGCTTGTCCGTATCAGCTGGAGTCCAGATCGTCCGCAGCAGGAGGACGTCTACGGCAGCTCAGAGGAATCTACGAGACAAGGGAGCTCAGGGACTCCAGAAAGGTCTATGGTTAGTAACTTTAATGGGACAGGCAGAGTTAAAGTAAGTGATGAGGGGGTTGGGGGGAAGGGGGTGAGCTAGGATCCCAGTGTGTCAGTGTGCCAGTTCCCCTGGCAGTCTAAGCCAATAGCAGCATAACTAAGACCTGGTCCAAGCCTGATCCAGCTCTAACTATAAGCTTTGTCAAAAAGGAAAGTTTGAAGCCTACTCTTAAAAGTAGAGAGGGTGTCTGCCTCCCAGACCCTGACTGGTAGATGATTCCAAAGGAGAGGGGCCTGATAACTGAAGGTTCTACCTCCCATACTACTTTTAGAGATTTTAGGTACAACTAGCAAGCCTGCATGTTGGGAGCGTAGAGTTCTAGAGGGGTAATAGGGCACTATGAGCTCTTTAAGATACGAGGGTGGGTGTTTTTAAGGGCTTTGTAGGTTAAAAGAAGGGTTTAAATTCTATTCTCCATGCACTCCATGATTCTAATACTCGTGATAATGAAGCAGACATGACTCCTTGATTAGTTATCCTCTCTGCTCCTCTTACTCATCATGATGAAAACTATCACGGCCCCCCCTCCCCTCCTCCTTTACACTTCTCTCACGTCTCTGCAGATGAGACGGTGTAAAGAGGCCAACACACAGCGGACTTCCTCCAAATTGAGAAGAGTCTAAATGGAGCGTAATAGGCCATCCTCCTCCTCCTCCTCCTCTTCGTCCTCTCTCCTCTTTTAATCTGCTCCGTCACTCTCTTCCTCTCCTTCTCCCTCGGTAATCTTTGTTGCTCGACAAGTGACTGAACACTTATTTCCCCGAGAAGCAGACGCATGACAATTAATTAACTGAAGGCTTGGTGCTTCCTCATTATTCATTCTCTGGGTGTTGTTTGAAGGTGTTCGCAGGCAGCAGTGCACGGGGACAGGACAACAGATGCAGCCTGCACACAGGTCTTTACGAGGTGTGCTGAGGTGGACCTGCTGCTTCAAGCACTTAAACCTTAATAAATATGTCTCCATATGACGATATGACATCCACTCCGGTTCAGCAATGTCCACATTCGATGAATCTGTGACTTGCAGAAACACACAATGCCAACATTGTACTGTTAATCCCATAAAACAGCGAAGAGAGACGCACATCAGACCCAGAGAGATGTGAGGAGAGGACATAGAGGAGCCTTCTGGGATGAAGTGGAGCTCACAGAGAGTTAAATCATCGCCGGCGGCACTAACAAGTCGTTTAAGGAGAACCAGTGTTTCCATAAAGAAGTAATGAGGGAGAGGATGAGAGGGGGAACACTGATGTTTTGTTGGAGACTCTTGTTGACAGCTTTTGAACAAGATACAGACAATGTGCAGAGTTATAAACATAAACAAGCCTGTGGTGTCATGCTGCTCCCACGTTGTATTTCAGAAATCTGCATATTATCACACTTCTCTGTGTAGAGCTGCCCCTTAACGTCAGGGAGTCCAACCATCAGTCAGGAAGAGCTCGAGAAAACTCTCACCGTGACAGCTGAGTCTCTCAGCTTCTGTTATTTAGCTGCAAACTTTACAAACTGAGGGCCTGACTCACTGACGGATTCTGCAGCGTTTGCTCTTAACGTGGACAAATGAGCCCAAAATACACGCAGAGGGTCAACTACTCCACAAACTGCACTGCAGGCTGCATAAACAATACACAGAAGTGTCAGTGTTGTTTGCATACATTTGATAAATGAGCCATTATGCATTCATTCGGAGTGAAACACAACCTGTTCTATCAAATGAGCCTCATGCAAATAACACCTGATTCACAAACATCCGAGCTAACAGCTGCGTGCAGTTAGAGCTAAATATTTACCATCTGCATTGTTATAGGCGCTGCTAACAAGCGGCAATCTCTGCTCTCAAAATATGAAGCCCATGCAGAAGTGTTATAAACTGCAGTTCCTCGAGTGTCCACTAGTTGCTGGCTGCAGAAACACCATAAACCACATACACACCCTTTCAAAGAAGACGATCTTTACAGCAGAAATAAACGTGTTTACAGCCTGGTTCAAAAAACTGTTAAGGTCTGAATAGCTCGTTTCTCTCTCAGCACACACTGAATTTATTTATAACTGCAAAAAAATTACAAGTTTTGCCCAAATAAGGGCGTGGCTGACTTGATTGACAGGCAGGAACACTGTAGCTGTTAGCGAAAAGGCTAAAGACCCGCACACCAGCTCGACAGAAGTTATGTTGAGTTCAGCATTTCCAATATGGCACCAGCCGACGATTGGCTTCAAAACAAAGCTTCAGGAACAGATAGGAGATCATCATCTACACCATTGACTGCACCTCAGGGGACCCCTCGGTGAAACTCCTAAAGTTCGCAGACGACACCACCGTCATCGGTCTCATCCAGGACGGAGACGAGTCTGCTTACAGACAGGAGGTGGAACAGCTGGCACTCTGGTGCAGTCAGAACCATCTAGAGCTGAACCCTCTCAAGACGGTAGAGATGACAGTGGACTTCAGGAGAAGTTACTGATGCTGATGCTGTTTGATTGTAATAAATCTGATTACTATCCAAGCTGGCCAGTGTCAGGAAGTTCATTCTACATCTACACGGGCTGTTAAGATACAACACTAGCTCTTTCCAGAAACTTAGCTGGTTGTAAACTGTGAAAGTTGTGTCACATCCATCATGAATTTACTCCACGAATGGTAAGAACTTTCCCTCTCCGTTCAGCTCCATTCAGAGTTTACCGCCGTCAGGATGAGAGCACACAGCGCAGCTCTGCGCTGCACAGAGAATCAGGTGCAAAACTAGAGCAACCCGCGCAGAGCTGCAGAACGCTGTGGGCGTTCTTGTGCTTGAATATCATTCGAGCAATTTGTGAATTAGACCTGAGACTGGGCAGAGAACGAGGGAAAATGATGCACAATTCTTGGTGCTATTAGCGGCTACTATCCATTCTCAGTGAATTCCCCTGAGTCTCAAAATGACTCTTTAGGTTTTAAAATATTAGAAAGGTTTCCTCCAGGAGCAGAACTATCCACAGAGGGTTCTTAAGATATGGTAACATATGATAGAATTCAATCCAAGATACACCAGGATACACTTTATTGTCCCCTTGGGGACATTTTTGTAGGACATACAGGCCGCAAACATTAAAGGTGACATATAATGCAAAATGGACTTTTTAATGGTTCTGTACAACAATATCCGGTCTGTCACGGAGTCAGAGCTCGGAGCTTGTTCAGCCCATAGACTGTATAAAATACAACTCAACCCCTCCTCCGTTTTTCATTCCCTGCACATGTGTGCTAACAAGGAGCTTAGGAGGGAGGCATGCTAGTTGTAGGCTGTCTTAATAAACACAAAGGTCAGTTTAACTCCCCACGTCTGCAGATTTGAAGATCTAGTGGATGATTCTTACTTATCATGGATAAGTGCTAGCGCTAGTTAGCATAGCCACATAGCTACATGTCGTAGCTGTAGCTGTGTACCAAGACACACGTCGACATACTGATAAATGAAACAACAAGAAACACTAAATCTGTGACCAATGGTTCAGAAAGGTCCTGCTGCAGGCGCCTCTCCGATCCAGATTCTGGATCAGATTCAGAGGGTTGAAGTAACGCGGGTCTGTGAGCAGCCGTGTATATTCAGCCAACATGTAAACATTACATGTTTTGGGGACCTCTTGGACCAATATATACTGATGAAAAAAGTGTGATACGTCACCTTTAAGCTTCTTCCACAGAAGTATAAGCACGTAATAATGAGAAACAAGCTGAATCCAAAATGCATCTTATACCACTTAACCTGCACTATTCAACCTGAGGGTAGCTGACTGTAGCTCAGATGTCTCTGTGATAAAGACTAGAGTCCTTTACAGTGATGTAATTTAGTTAAAAACGAACATGTTGTTTCTGTGAGGACGATATCTTCAGAACAGCCTCCATTGTTGGAGGTTGTTCATGAAACGGAAGATGCCGCCCCCCACACTTTGCATAAACGAGTTTATTAGTGATGTCCCAGCTGTCAGCGCTCGGTCTGACAGCTGTAGGATGCAGAAGATGTGGGTGCAGAGAACGAAGACATCAGTGAACACAATACTGTGAATATCAGCGCCTAATAACAGAGCTGCTGTTACATGCAGCACGTTTAGCCAGGACACTACTCTCCTCTCCTTCTCCATCAGCGTCTCTGGCTGATGTGTGATGCAGCTCAGGACCAAGTGGCAACCATCGCTGTGGAAGAATGATGCCAGTGCTGTGTTTGTGTTGTTGGTGGGATGTTTTCATCCAAACATTCAGCAGCATCAGACTGAACCACAGAGGAATGAGGCCCAGCAGCGAGACTCGAGGCAGAATCAGAGTTTAGTGTCCGTTTATTCAGGTTCAATACACGAGAGATCGGCCTGCACGGGCAGAGGTATCCAGATCTGCAGGCAAGAAGTCCAAAAACCAGAAACATGAACACTTACAGGAGAAAACACACGGGAGGGACGGATAACAAGACACAGGTGCAACACACTCAATGTCTTTACATGCACAGGTACGCTACAGTGGTGGACGATACGCACCCTTAGCCAGTCACTATCAGACCTTTTCTTTCTATGTTTTTATGCTGGTTGGCTTCAGGATCAAAGCCCAGCATGTGTTTGGAGCATGCACAGAATGCCAGGTCCAGTGTGGGTCTGAGTGAGGTGAAAATACACACAAGAGAATTGATCCCAGACTGCATCCTCAAGGTATGTTGGAGGACATGTTTACAAGCATTTTAAAAGTCCAGTTATAGTGGGACCGGACATGGATCTGGTGGAATTTGGCTGTTAAAGGTAGTAAGCCTAACACGGGACTTCCACCAGATCCGTGTCCGGTCCATCTCCGATCCACTTCGGTCCGGCTCTGTGCTCTCTCGTCCGTCAACACCCACCGGTTGCGTTTTCAGAACACAGCACGGAGCAGGACTGCCGGACAGCCGGAGTCATGTGACAGAGGTTTCCCCGCAGTAATCACTGAATCAAGGATTCTCCTCCTCCTCCTCTCCTCATCCATGTTGTCTTTCTGGTCCTCTGAAAACCTCTGACCTGTTGACTCCAGGCCTGGCTCCGCTCATCATGACTTTGGTTTGTTGTTGTAGTTAAGTGAAATACGATCTGGTGATAACACAGAGTGTTTTATTCTGAAAATTGACCGGATGTTTTCATTTTGTTTTGGTGAAACCTGACTTCCTGTCCCGCTCCATCTGCTCTGTTAAGATTGATGCGTCGTGCTCCGGCATCCGGCAACAATAGAAGTCTTGTGTATCTGATCAGGAGGGCTCGGACAAGCCAGACCGCAACAGAGCTACTCTGGGGGTAACGCAGAAAATCTAAATGTTTGCTTTTCATCTTTTCAATACAATCACAAATCACACAGCTGTGGCAACAAATCTCTTTAAAATTTACATTAACTGAGAGAAAAGAAAGGTGACCCACCCGCCATCCCGCCCAATAACCCACAGACTTGATTGTGTTCATTATTAAAGGTGACATATCCTGCAAAATGGACTTTTTAATGGTTCTCTACCTGAAATATGTGTCCCTGTCTACAAACCCCCCGAGAATGAAAAGAATCAATTCTGCCCCTGTTCTGATTTCTCCACCTTTCTGTAAATGTGTGCTGAAACCAGCCGTTTCAGTTTTCAGTGTTTTTCATACGTCACAACGCCATCCGGTCTGTAACAGGAAGTCAGAGCTCGGAGCTTGTTCAGCCCATAGACTGTATAAAATACAACTCAACCCCTCCTCCGTTTTTCATTCCCTGCACACATGTGTGCTAACAAGGAGCTTAGGAGGGAGGCATGCTAGTTGTAGGCTGTCTTAATAAACACAAAGGTCGCTTTGACTCCCCACGTCTGCAGATTTGAAGATCTAGTGGATGATTTTTATTTTTCATGGATAAGTGCTAGCGCTAGTTAGCATAGCCACATAGCTACATGTTGGTAGCTGTGTACCAAGACACACGTCGACATGCTGACAAATAAAACAACAAGAAACACTAAATCTGTGACCAATGGTTCAGTAACGTGGGTCTGTGAGCAGCCGTGTATATTCAGCCAACATGTAAACATTAGATCAACGTGCTGGACAGCCGAGGCCACACCCACTTCCTGAGGGGGCGTGGTCAGAGAGAAAACAGACTGTTCTGAGGAGGGCTGAAAAAGAGGGTTTTTCAGGCAGACCAAAATCTGATTTCAAAGTGTTTTTTTGAGCATAAACTTAAAGACATGTTTTGGGGACCTCTTAGACCAATATATGTTGATGAAAAAAGCGTGATATGTCACCTTTAAAGAGCGTATACTGCAATCACAACGGATTCCTGACTAAACAAAAGCTTGTACATCAAAATCTTGGATATCAAGCCTATCAAAAAAGGCACAAACTGACAGGTCGCTCAAAGAACTCAGCAGAAGCTTTTTATACAACTAAGCGCAGTAAGGTTTCCAGCTGGAACCCCACAAAGCAGATCCAGTGGAAGTTAACACATTGACTAGAATAGAAACCAATCAGATCTGGTGCTGTGATGGATTGGAGACAGACCGGGCAAGGATCTGGTTGGATTTGTCTGTTAAAGGTAGTAAGCCTGAGAGCTAACAGCTGCTTCAAATAGACACAGAAATATTTCTGAGCATCTCTCAGGTGAAAAAGGAGACTCGTGTTGGCTGATAGAGGAGTTTGAAGTGGAGCTGAAATAAAGTCGAACTAAACGCTGCCACTACGAGAAGTAAAAGATCCCTCCACTCAGAGTTTCAGTAACACACTTTCAGATCGGCACACTGAACTCTAAAACATTTAATAACGGCTCTAGAGTTGTTATCAAAAAAAAGAAACAACCAGAAACTGTGCAGTTCACCCCCGAGCGAAAGACTCTGAAAGAAATGTAAGTGGCGGTGATGATTCACTTGAAAGCCTGAACGGAGCCCTGCAGGACCGCTTTTAAAACCCGACACAAAACCTCAGCGAGAGCACGGAGCAGACAGCAGCCGAGTATCTCATGTCCCACACTTCAGAGTCCACCCTGCAGGAGCGGTGTGAGAAACTAAACTAACAAAATACAGTTTCCAAAGGCGGTTTGTCAAAGCGTGTTCCTGCACTCCTCATTAGTCATTCAGGTGGATTTGTTTTCCTGTAGGAAGGTGGGAAATCTTGTCATGTGAAAATTAACAGCTCATTAAGACAGCAGTATTTGCCAGACAACAGACTGGATGCATCCACTTACAGCGCCAACCAATTCTGCCTGACAAGCCAAGTGTGCCACAGAACTCCGCGCCGTGCCAACCAGCACATACTGTAACCCAGAGCTGCTGTCTCTTCCTGTTTCTGCCCGCAGGCTGTATTCATGCATATGCAGACATTATAATATGTGTCTGTTTGACTTATCAGGAAAACAAAACTGCATCTAATGTCACCAAATAACCTCCAGACTGAATCCAGCAACTAAATTTAGCAGCAGGGTTTTATTTACGGTTATATCTGACAACAGATAAAAAAAGACGACTGTAAAATAACGAGTGTTTTCATGATGCAGGCTGGAAACCACAATATCTGTATGAGAGGACGAGGTGGAGAGCTAGTGCAAGCTTGGTTTGCAGAGTAGATGGTAACCGTGTGTCATGAATCCTGCCCTGCTTCCTGCTCTCTGTGACTCTGAATGAGACCATCATTTACTAAATGAACATCATGCTGTGTAGAAGAAGACTCTAAGCTGGAGATGAGACCATGAACTAATCAGGAAAATGTTTACTGAGGGAAATAATCAGCTGAGAAGTCAGACCAAATTTTCATAAACTACAATCAGAATGCTCTGGTTACTGGAGGAGTCGCCCCCTGCTGCACATTAGGGGTAATGCAGGTTAAAGGCAGTTCTGTCCTCACCTAACTTTTGAAGCTAAGAGCTGAAACCATGCAAAACTAGAGATATAACCAGATGTCCAGAAATGCAACGTCCCAAATAATGTGGCGTAGCCTCCTTCTATTCAGTAATTGGCTGAGTGTAAAAGTAGGCGTGGCTTGGACGCCTCAATGAAGCTCTTTTCTTTCATTTGCAAACCTGAGGACACGACTACAGTGAGGACACCAGCTACTTTGTGGACCGCTTGTTTTTTTGTTTTGTTTTTATATTTCGGGGCGTTTTTGCCTTTATTGATAGGATAGCTGTAGATAGACAGGAAATGTGGGGAGTAGAGAGTGGGGGAAAACATGCAGCAAATGGTCGCGGCCTGGAATGGAACCAGGTGACCTCTGCGATGAGGACTATAGCCTCTGTAAGCGGGGCGCTTAGACCATTAGGCAACCAGCACCCCGTGGACCTCCTGTTTAAACCATGCTTACTCTCAAACATAGACCACCACAATGAAACCATTAATAACAAACACTCAAAGAAGCCAAGCCCCTTATTTTATTAACTGTAAGCTTAATGTGACTGAGAGATATAAAAGTTCACTCTTGCACAGTTATCATAAAGAGAGGAACGATCAATAGAGACCATTATTGTTTCTGTACCAGGCTTTATTTAAGCTGTAACATTTTAACATGGAGCTCTATGAGGACTAGCTCACTTTTGGAGACAGCCTCTAGTGAACCTTTGAGGAACTGCAGATTTTGGCACCTCAACTTTAAGCTCTATTTTTTCACCCCTAGAGTTCCTCTTTACTTCTCTACCCCTCCACACAAGTACAAACAAAAACACTGAGTCAGAAACATTGTTAAAAAAACAAGTTCTCACTTACATTTTTATGTAATTTCAATAAAGATGTTTGTCCAAAACAAAGCCTTAAAACAAGAGACACACAGATGGATCTCCTCCGTCTTAGATTTAATCATACAAAGTGAGACACCGATGGTTCTGTTGACTCATGTTTGGGAATAGTCTCCTGTTACAGCTTATAAAGAAGTCCTGAACCTCTTCCTTTTCTTAGAGAGGAGAAATCAGATTTTATTTTTGTGTTGCTTCAGAGTGAAAAGGAGCAACGACCCAGCGGGGAGTATTTGTAAAACGCTCTTCATATCCCACCCAGTGTTCTCATAAACACATCCAGCATGAGTTTTTAGACGTGTCTGCTCTGGAGTGCATTTGAAGAAGCTTTCCTTTGATAAGTGGGTAAAACTGGAGGTAACTGTTCTGATTCAGACGTCCCGGTGCGGACGAGCCTCAGCAGGATGTTTACGGATCTGCTGCGGGGCATTTTTGCCCTCAGGAGACGGAACTTAATGAGATTCTTTAGCCACCCACCCTCCAATTACAACGCTCGTTCTAACCTTTATGTGGATGCCTGAGTGCAAAGCAGTCATAACACATTCACAGTAATTGTTATTGGCACCTTGAGAGTCAAACAAAAGCTCACTCTGGCCTCTTCCCCCTCCTCCGTTACGATGCCGAGGCAGCGAGCAAACAAATGAAAAAGAGGCTTCAATAATGGTCAAAGCGATAAAACCTCCCTGCCTTTGTGAGCGACCTCCGGGCCTCCTCAGAGCCTCCGTGAGGCCAGATAAGACGCACAATCTCACACATCTGCACCTCGTATCGCACTCCACAATGGCTGTGGTCACAAAACACATACTCGGCACCCATTACACAAATGTCACACCTCATCCTCCTGCAGCAGCAAAAGGTCTCTGGGATAGGGATATCCAACCTGAGGTCTGTGCTGCTTTTTATTGTCTGCACTTTATGGAGGAGCAGGAGAGGGATGTGCTTTCTGTGTGTGTGTTGCATTAGCAGTGCTTCACCTAACACACTCTGAGCCCTTCTGTTGTTGGTTCCCATTCCCTTTTCTCACTTTTTCAGATTGCTTTTCTTCTGCTCCAAACGGCTGCACAGAGGCACAATCCATTCTGCGGTTTAAAAGGCAAGAGAGGGTAGCAGCCCCTTAAATGAAAGCAATCATCAAGTCTTATCTGAATGGCTATTTTTCCAACGTCTGCAAATGTATTAAGCAGCCTCCCCAATTAGATTCTGGGCTGAGGCTGAAAGCATGGAGATACAGGGAACGTGAACGTACTGCAGATGTACACAGATCAGGAATCGGTGATAACATTTCTAATTTGTTTCACTGCAGGGGAAAATTGTTCAGATTGAAAGAAATTAATGAATATTGTGTGTTCGAATCAAATAGAGCAAAATTTCCTCATTTCAACCTCCAAAGATTCGCTGCAGGTGTTCACGCAGAGACTCCTCTTCCTCTCTGATTGAAACTCTCGAGGTAGAACATGATGTTGTCGACATGATTACCGCATTCATCCCAAAGTGTCATCTCCAATCTGTCCGTCATTCTGTCGGCGGTCCTTTCACAATCAGTCCCACTGTCAGAGCACAACACCTCAACCTACACTATTGTCAGGCCTCAAAGCACAGATTACAGTTTGTGATCTGACTCAGGCTTCTGCAAAGAGGAGCTAGATTAGCATGCAGCTCACACCGCGGGGGGACACCAGTGAATTAATATGATACAGGCCAAAACACAAACATTAATTAAACTCTTCTTATCAGCGGGATAACATATGGAGTTCAAGTATTTAACACAGAATTTAACATAAATTAACACGCTCTGTAAAGTTGGTCACGTGTCTCTTTATCTGCAGATAAAGCTGACCTTCGTTTTCACGGTAAGCTGCAGCTGATAAAACCAACAACTCTTCTCTCTCCTGGTCGACTTTTAAAAAGAAACACTCTAAGTACTCTGTGTTCTATTATTAACAAAGTCCAAACATCAAGACCAGGATCAGATCCAGCCCCATCTTACAGACAGGACTCAGTCTGATCTCATCTTAATCCACCATGAGCAGAGCACTTTGCAGCATTTAACAAGTTACAGTGGCAAGGACAAACTTCCTTTAACAGGCAGAAACCTCCAGCAGGACCAGACTCATGTTAGACACACATCTGCTGAGACCGTGTTGGAGAGAGGGATAGAGGGAGATGAGAGAGAGAGAGATGATAGTGGGGAGACGGATAGTAGTAGTTGTAGCAGCTGGAGTCTGGCACGTCCACAGCAGCAGAGATCCAGAGGAACCTACGAGACAAGGGAGCTCAGGGACTCCAGAAAGGTCTAAGAAAAGAGAGAAGAGAGGGAGACCAGACGAAAGAAAAAGAGGAGAATAAATGGTGAAAGAATGACAGAAGGAAAGGACGGGATAAGAAAAGGAGACACAAAGGATGAAGAAACATGGAAAGAACAAAAAGAGAAAGAAAGAAAGAAAGAAAGAAAGAAAGAAAGAAAGAAAGAAAGAAAGAAAGAAGAGAAAGAAAGAAGAGAAAGAAAGAAGAGAAAGAAAGAAAGAAAGAAGAGAAAGAAAGAAAGAAAGAAGAGAAAGAAAGAAGAGAAAGAAGAGAAAGAAAGAAAGAAGAGAAAGAAAGAAAGAAAGAAAGAAGAAAGAAAGAAGAAAGAAAGAAAGAAAGAAAGAAAGAAAGAAGAAAGAAGAAAGAAAGAAAGAAAGAAAGAAAGAAAGAAAGAAAGAAAGAAAGAAAGAAAGAAAGAAAGAAAGAAAGAAAGAAAGAAGAAAGAAAGAAAGAAAGAAAGAAAGAAAGAATACAAGAGAAAGGAAAAAGGAAAAAGGAATGAAAGAAAGAAAGGAAGAAAGAAAGAAAGGATGAATAACAGACCCCAAAAAAGGAATCTACAGCAGAGATCCAGAGGAACCTACGAGACAAGGGAGCTCAGGGACTCCAGAAAGGTCTATGGTTAGTAACTTTAATGGGACAGGAAGAGTTAAAGTGAGAGACAGGCAGAGAGAGGAGAGAGAGGGAAAGACAGGATCCCAGTGTGTCAGTCTAAGCCTATAGCAGCATAACTAAGACCTGGTCCAAGCCTGATCCAGCTCTAACTATAAGCTTTATCAAAAAGGAAAGTTTGAAGCCTACTCTTAAAAGTAGAGAGGGTGTCTGCCTCCCGGACCCTGACTGGTAGATGATTCCACTGAAGGCTCTACCTCCCATACTACTTTTGGAGACTTTGGGATCCAGAGAAACCTACAAGACAAGGGAGCTCAGGGACTCCAGAAAGGTCTATGGTATGACTATTGCTCCATCCTCAAAGTGGATTCTTTCAACTGTTTTAACTTGGACTTTGTGAGACGGGGTTTGCAGCTGTTTGTTTTTCACCATTAAATAACGGTACACAGGTGATGAAAGGTGTGCAGCACGGTGAGATGTGCAAACTCTTCCAGATAGAACTAGCATACATGGGGGTGAGGATTGAGTGTGACTGTGCAAATTAAGTCCTATAATATGTATTTCCTTTCATCAGTGCACGAAATATCTGATAATTTAACTACAATTCTCACTGAAATACACATTTGATGAGGAGGAATGCGGTTATGGATGTCTCAAACAGAGTTACTGATGAGCCTGTAACGTTGTCCCACCATGGCAGAGCTCGGTTAGTGAAAGAGGGCAGGAATTATCTTCATCCCTCCTTTTTTAGCTGGAGTATGAGCAGCAGAGGAGTAATGATTCCTCCTGACTGAGAGATCAAACCAGAGCAGTCACCATCCCCTGATCAATAACCGTCACCACGGACACCAGGGACCCAACCACCGTCTCCCTGAGGCACAAATTCAATCGAGGACAATGAGGAAATGCCTTCACAACTGTGTGTGTGTGTGTGTGTGTGTGTGTGTGTGTGTGTGTGTGTGTGTGTGTGTGTGTGTGTGTGTGTGTGTGTGTGTGTGTGTGTGTTTGTAGATGAGTGTGAGCTGCACGCCGTTGAAGTGCCGTCCATCCTCTCCCCCTCAGGTTGCCACAAACTGAAGCTTGTTAGGGCTAATTGGCTTCTTTAAGGCCCCCCGGCTCATTACGGGGACACGTTCAGCACGCTCAGCTCTTACAGGGTCTGACTGAGAGATCCAGGCCCCGGGTCTCAGAGCTCTGACACTCTCCGTTCAGAGCTACTAAATTCTAATTACCTCCCGACACACTAAAACTGCATTTAATCTGAGATGTGCAGTTTTACTCTTAAATCGAGGCGCGAGCTCAATTAATTGAATTTCCGCTGATTACAGGTTAGACTAAATGTTGAGCTGAAGACATGTTAGCTCACATCCATCACTTTAAATTAGACCTCATGGTATTTAAGAATATAATCCACAATTAAACCTCCTTCCTGCTCTTACAAACTTAAAGGTGACATATCATGCAAAATGGACTTTTTAATGGTTCTCTACCTGAAATCTGTGTCCCTGTCTACAAACCCCCCGAGAATGAAAAGAATCCATTCTGCCCCTGTTCTGATTTCTCCACCTTTCTGTAAATGTGTGCTGAAACCAGCCGTTTCAGTTTTCAGTGTTTTTCATACGTCACAACGCCATCCGGTCTGTAACAGGAAGTCAGAGCTCGGAGCTTGTTCAGCCCATAGACTGTATAAAATACAACTCAACCCCTCCTCCGTTTTTCATTCCCTGCACACATGTGTGCTAACAAGGAGCTTAGGAGGGAGGCATGCTAGTTGTAGGCTGTCTTAATAAACACAAAGGTCGCTTTGACTCCCCACGTCTGCAGATTTGAAGATCTAGTGGATGATTTTTATTTGTCATGGATAAGTGCTAGCGCTAATTAGCATAGCCACATAGCTATATGTTCATAGCTGTAGCTGTAGCTGTAGCTGTGTACCAAGACACACGTCTACATACTGACAAATAAAACAACAAGAAACACTAAATCTGTGACCAATGCTTCATAAAAGGTCCCGCTGCCTTTCTGGCAGAGGTCGGTTTGACTCCCCACGTCTGCAGATTTGAAGATCTAGTGGATGATGTTTATTTATCATGGATAAGTGCTAGCGCTAGTTAGCATAGCCACATAGCTACATGTTCGTAGCTGTGTACCAAGACACACGTCTACATACTGACAAATAAAACAACAAGAAACACTAAATCTATGACCAATGGTTCAGAAAGGTCCTGCTGCAGGCGCCTCTCCGTCAGGATCAGATTCAGAGGGTTGAAGTAACGTGATCTCTGAGCAGCCGTGTATATTCAGCCTACATGTAAACATTAGATCAACGTGCTGGAGAGCCGAGACACATCCACTTCCTGAGGGGGCGTGGTCAGAGGGAAAACAGAGTGTTCTGAGGAGGACTGAAGAAGAGGGCTTTTCAGGCAGACCAAAATCTGATTTCAAAGTGTTTTTTTGAGCATAAACTTTAAAGACATGTTTTGGGGACCTCTTAGACCAATATATGTTGATGAAAAAAGCTTGATATGTCACCTTTAACATTTATTCCAAACATTCATCTCTGAGGCTGAACAATCCAACCTAGATAGAAGTGCCAAAAACTGCAGTTCCTCAAGTGTCCACTAGAGACTGACCCCTAAAGTTAGTCAAGCTGCATAGACCCCTTTGCTGCCTACGTCACACTTCAATGGAAGTGTCATTTTGCTGAGTTCATTCAAACGAGTTAGCAAGAATCAAAATGTCTGGTTGTCGCATGGTTCGCTGACGATAACGGGGACACTAGATCTACAGATTTCTGATCATGACCTTTAAAGAGCAACCGGTGTTTTGATTTAAATAGTGACAATGCTAAATGGCGACCTTCAGTTGAATGTGTCAGTGGTTCCAACAGCTGTTGAAACATGTTCTACCATGCTTTGATCTAATCTGTTGTGTCCTTTTCTTTAGTCTCATGGTTTGGCCAAATCACTCTGAAGGAAAGGAACTCTTTAAACCAGATTGTTAAATGGTCAAGCAAATTGATTAGTGAGCCACAGGCATCCACAGCATCCCTGTACACTAATCAGTTACAGCGGATAGCCACCTCTATTTGAAATAATGCCTCACACTCCTCTGCACAGTGATTTCCAGCTTCTACACTCTGGACGACGGTTTTTAGTCCCAAGGTGCCGGACACAGCGTCACAAGCTTTGTTCCTGCTGCTATCACTGAGCTGAACAAACAATAGCTTTTATTTTCTCACACAGTCAGCCTCCAATCTTGTGACTTGAGCCCAGATTGTCTTATTTATTCATGTGATTCTATCGTTTTTATTGGTTGACTGTTTTCTGATATGCTTTTTAAATGGAACCTTTAGCACTTTTATCATTTTATCATTTTATCATGTCTGTTCATTTTACCATTTTAAGTGTTAGATTAGTTTTAGGATATTTTTTGTATGTTTTGCACATTAAGTAGAGTCTTCTGTCTGAAGTCTATCTTGTAATTTTGTATCGACCCAACATCTCACTGGCTGCAAAACAAGTTTACCTACGGGTACAAATAAAGTAACCTGAACCTGAACCTGAAGAGAGTCCTTGGTTTATCATTTTATCATGATGTCAAAATAAATTAATGCAAGTTGTCTTTATTGAAAATCTTAAAGCATTAACGAGAGGCGCATTCGGCCGACAGTCACCAGTTAACAGGGTCACACTTTAGACTGGAACACCGGCAACTTTTGTAACTGCGAGCTCCAGAGTCCTCCGGATCAGATACACAAGACTTGTATTTTTGCCATCTACGATCCGTCACAGCACCAGATCTGATAAGTTTCTATTCTAGTTATTGTGTTAACTTCCACTGGATCCGCTCCTGCTGATCCAGCAGGTCGGAGCGCCCCGGATCAGATACACAAGACTTCTATTTCTGCCGGATGCCGGAGCACGACGCATCAATCTCAACAGAGCAGATGGAGCGGGAAAGGAAGTCAGGTTTCACCAAAACAAAATGAAAACATCCGGTTAATTTTAATGAATCATTTCAATCAGCATCAAAAGAAAGCATTTCACAGATTCGGGAAACTTTTGTGATTGAACTTTTCTGAACTCACAGTAAAAGCTCAAAAATGCAAAAGTGCACAGTTAATCATAAACGTTGAAAACAGGAGTTATGTGTGATTTTATTGAAGCCGTGTAGGACTCTGTGATCTTACCGCTTGGGTCATTTTTTTTTAGTTTTGAAGTGAATGTGACCGATGAGTTTAAAGCTTCTACATTCCTACATTTTCAAACCGTCCTCTCCCTGCACACTCCCCCTCTATTCTTGCATTTGTGTCTCCGATCCATCACAGCTCCAGATCTGATAGGTTTCTCTTCTAGTCAATGTGTTAACTTCCACTGGATCCACTCCTGCTGATCCAGCAGGTCGGAGCCCTCCAGATCAGATACACAAGACTTCTATTTTTGCTGGATGCCATCTCCGATCCGTCACAGCACCAGATCTGATAGGTTTCTATTCTAGTCAATGTGTTAACTTCCACTGGATCCGCTCCGTTGCGTTCCGGCTGCGTCTCTGATCCAGCAGGTCGGAGTCCTCCGGATCAGACACTCAAGACTTCTATTTCTGCCGGATGCCGGAGCACGACGCATCAATCTCAACAGAGCAGACGGAGCGGGACAGGAAGTCAGGTTTCACCAAAACAAAATGAAAACATCCGGTTAATTTTCAGAATAAAACACTCTGTGTTATCACCAGATCGTATTTCACTTAACTACAACAGCAAACCAAAGTCATGATGAGCGGAGCCAGGCCTGGAGTCAACAGGTCAGAGGTTTTCAGAGGACCAGAAAGACAACATGGATGAGGAGAGGAGGAGGAGAATCCTCTCACTGAATCCACACGGAGCTGGAAGTAATTTACTGTTCATCAAAGTGAGTTTGTTTGGTGGTTGAACCTCTTCCATAGCTTGACTCCACTGTACTCAAACAGTATCAGTGTCTATAGAGCCTCACTGGGAGGTTACACTAATTACGCACCAACCTACTAACTGACTATCAGTGAACCATCCTGCTCAGTGATCTGTTAAAGGCCAACCACACCCACAGCACACACACACATACAGGCACACACACACACACCCACACGTACAGTAAGGGGACGTATAGAGCATGAATTATTAATGTGGCCTATATGTGGTTAAGTGGGTCAGTGTGAGCAGGGAGTACTGTATGCTGCTCGAACAAACAGAGATACAGAACTCAGCCTACGTACACAGCTATAGGGGGCTTAATGTAAGGCTCTCTTGTATTTGAGTAACTTATCTCAGACGTTTGGTCTGCAAACCCACCAACTGTCCAACAGAGGAGCTTAAAGTGACGTCACACCTCAAAGTCTTCGATATTCAGCTTTCTAAAGAAGTTATTTGAGGATTGGTCAGAGCAGATGTTTCTAAACTTTAAGAGCTGTGAGGCCCGATATGAAACCTGAAAGTACTCAGGGGTCAACCAGCATAGACACACTAATCAGCCGGTACATCCTGACCACTGACAGGTGAACCACATTGATCATCTCTTTAGAATGACACCTGTCAGTGTGTGGGATCTGTCAGACAGCAGGTGAACATTTTGTCCTTGAAGTTGATGAAAAATGGGCGACTGTAAGGATGTGAGCAACTTTGACAAGGACCAAACTGACCGGACTTTTGAGGAGCTATGTGCATTTCAACAGCAGGAACCAGGGTCTAAGTTTAGTTCCTCCTTTAGGGGGGGTAGTACTCCCCTAAAGTCCAGGAATTCTGGGGCGGGGCCTGCAATGAAACCCCAGTGTTTCTATCTCCCCCTCCGTCCACAGTAACATCACACACACCTGTGATTCACTTGGTTTAATAACTCCTGAACATCGGTCTTCTCTGAGCCTGATAGTGTGAATGTGTCTGTCAGCACCCGGTGTTCCAGTCTGAATGGTGACCCTGTAAACTGGAGACCTTCAGCTGAACGTGTCAGTGTTTGTGGAGTTTACAACAGCTGTTGAAACACAGAGGGAGTCCTCGGGAATGCATCCTAGTTTAGTTTTTATTCTCCAAATATCCTCATCAGATATTTAATGATCGTCTAAAGACGTTTGTGAGGGATGCATCCGGCTGAGAGTCTCCAGTTAACAGGGTCGCTCTTTAAACTGGAACACCGGTCCATCTCTGACATGGCTTTTAAATCTGTTTTGCTTTAAGTCGAGCATTTCAGGTGTTTTGAATCGTCTTTGTCTTTAGAGCTCGTCTCCTTCCAAGTGTTGATTCAACGAGTCCATTAAAGCACGATCAAAAACAGCACAAGAGGAATCTCCTTCATCCTAGCAAGCTAACTGTAGTGTTGCTAATGACGATGCTGGCCTGTCTTTCTTCTTCTATGGTGTCATCTTTGTTATTTATATACCATTGTCTTTTTCTTACTGCCCTCTACTGGCCCAGAGGTTGACTTCAGGGACTGATGGCTGAGGGGACACCTAGCAGCTCATACCTGTCCCTCAGAGAGGCCACGCCCCTTAAGTCTTAATGAAACTGTTATATAAAAATTCAACCCATACAGATGTCATGATGAGAAAATTAGCATTAGGGACCAAATTATTATTGTTTTTGATGTTAAGTTGGACATTTTAATGAGACTCTATGAGGATTGACTCACTTTTGGAAACAGCCTCTAGTGGACGCACGAGGAACTGCAGTTTTTGCGCTCACTGATGTTGAGTCGGCTCGGTTTGGATCTCATGGCTCCTGGAGAAACTCTCTCTGACTCAAAGGAAGTCGTCTTTGAAAAACCTCCTGCATCTCTCTCTCTCTCTCTCTCTCTCTCTCTCTCTCTCTCTCTCTCTCTCTCTCTCTCTCTCTCTCTCTCTCTCTCTCTCTCTCTCTCTCTCTCTCTCTCTCTCTCTCTCTCTCTCTCTCTCTCTCTCTCTCTCTCTCTCTCTCTCTCTCTCTCTCTCTCTCTCTCTCTGAGAGTCTCCAGTTAACAGGGTCGCTCTTTCAACTTGAACACCGGTCCATCTCTGCTTTGGCTTAACTTGCTTTAAATCAAGCAAAACGCTGTGTTGAAACGTCTTTGCTACTCATGTTCGTCTCCTTCCTCATGTTTATGCAACAAAGCACGATCAAAAACAGCACAAGAGTAATCTCCTTCATGCTAACAGGCTAACTGTGATATCACACATGATGAAGCCGGCCTGTCTGTCTCCTTCTATGGTGTCGTCTTTGTTAAATAGCCGTCATCTCTCTCTCCATACGTCACTGGCCTTGAATTTTTCTACTCTGCACACAGTTTCTCTGCTTTCATTTATCAGTTTATTGACTTACATAACTTTTTAGGTTACTTGCACAGATTGAAAATATTCCATGAAGTTACATCACAATCTGCAGAACCACCAGGGGACTGAGCGAGTGATTTCTATCAGAGGGTGCAAAGAGTTTATGATGTCTCAGTTTAGAGGGGAAGTGACGGACTCTGCTGAAACTGTTGGCCATCTTCTTCAACGTCATCCTCTCCTGATCCTGAGTCCTGCTGGGTTTCATGTGGCCAGCAGATGCTGAGGACAGGACTCTGATTTCATTGTTTCTATTTTGTTTTTTGTTTACTAACCATAGACCTTTGTCTCCCTTGTCTCATAGGTTCTTCCTGATGTGGACGTTCCAGACTCCAGCTGATACGGACGTCCTGGACTCCAGCGGCAACAGCTTCTACTATCTCTCACTATCACCACTCCCTCTCTCTCTTATTATCCTCTATCCCTCTTTCCAGACCCAACACGGTCTCACAGTGCCCTATTACCCCTCTAGAACTCTACACTCCCAACATGCAGGCTTGCTAGTTGTACCTAAAATCTCTAAAAGTAGTATGGGAGGTAGAACCTTTAGTTATCAGGCCCCTCTCCTTTGGAACCAGTCAGGGTCCGGGAGGCAGACACCCTCTCTATTTTTGAGAGTAGGCTTCAAACTTTCCTTTTTGATAAAGCTTATAGTTAGAGCTGGATCAGGCTTGGACCAGGTTTTATCATGCTGCTATAGGCCTAGACTGCCGGGGAAACAGGCGCACTGACACACTGGGATCCTAGCTCACCCCCTTCCCCCCAACCCCTTCATCACTTACTTTAACTCTGCCTGTCCCATTAAAGTTACTAACCATAGACCTTTCTGGAGTCCCTGAGCTCCCTTGTCTCGTAGGTTCCTCTGAGCTGCCGTAGACGTCCTCCTGCTGCGGACGATCTGGACTCCAGCGGCAACAGCTTCTACGACTCGTCTCATCACTATCACTTCTCTCTCTTACTCCCCTCTATCTGTCTTTCCAGACCCAACTCGCTCGAGGCATGATTGCTGTCTAACATGAGTCTGGTCCTGCTGGAGGTTTCTGCCTGTTAAAGGAAGTTTTTCCTCTCCACTGTAACTAGCTAAATACTGTGAGGTGCAATGCTCATGATGGATTAAGGTGGGGTCAGACTGAGTCTTACCCTGTCTTGGTGTTGGGTCTCTGTTCATAATTTAACATAGAGTGGTCTAGACCTGCTCTGTTTGTAAAAGCGTCTTGAGATAACGTTTGTTGTGATTTGGCGCGATACAAATAAAGATTGATTGATTGATTGATTGATTGATTGATTGATTGATTGATTGATTGTGGAAGAGCAGCTGTTCCCCTCTGCATCTTCATCCCTCATGCACACGGTTCTGTTTCTCGTAGCGCTCTTATTCAGGAGTCGTGTGTTCATGATTTTAATATTTTTATGTTCACAGCCACTTTTGTGCTCCAGAAAACTTGCCACAAAAGTATTTCCTGCTCTGCCAGGAACTCCTGCCCTCACTTTCAGGTTCCTCTGCCAAATTTTCTCACTGAGCAGGTAACTTATTTGTTCGCTCGACAACTTTAACCCCCCTCCGCCAACGCAGAGACCTTCACTGTTTCTTCCCAATGCTCTGTTTATCTCCGAGCGGTCACATTGTCACCTGCTGAACAGACTTTGCACGCTCACGTCTCCCATATTACCAGCCATCTGGGTCCACACTTAATGGGTCCAACTCACAATAAAAAAAACAACTTTTAATATCCACAATGAAACTGCTGAGGCCGTTATCACACATCCCATGGCAACATTTCCAGATAACTGCTCAGAGAACGTATTAAAACAAAATACAGGGGTAAATGAGGATGGAATTGGCAGCAGCTCAGAGAGATATGTTAAAGCGCTTCCTTTCCGCTGCTGGGAACAGTGGGGCGACGAGACAAGTGGAGAAAAGTGTCCAATCAGTGCCAGGCACAGCGACGGGGGGACAATCAATGGAACCACATGAGATAAATGACACGCATTTAAGGGCTGCGAGATGAGCAGAGAGAATAAATACTTCACTGCACACACACATAAACCTGCAATCACACACACACACACACACAAGGTTGATGAGTGTGTGGCTAATGTGGTATAAAGAGCATGAAAACAGGCGGCTGTTACTGAAAGGCTCAGTAAATTCTCAATTTCAACAAGTGCACAGAGAGATTTGTTCCATGATGAACAATAAACAGGAGGATGTGAAAAAAAAATGCATGCAGAGTAATGTTTGAAACCGCTCCCTGCTGGTTCCACGGTGTGATCACAGGTCTTTACTGTCTCAGTGCATGTAGAAAAGTTGCCTGCAGGCCTTCACATTCTCACACAGAGGGCAAACAGCTTTTACACGAGCACTTTGCAACCTCTTTGAACTGTTGGCATCGTTTTGGCTCCTCTCCTACTGCAACATAACCTTCAGCCTCGTGTGAGAACTCTCTTCTTCTTAAAAGGAGAACACTTGCATTTGTAAACCTGAGCATTATTTGATGTATTTTGTCGTCTCATGACTAATATTGGGTTGATAGTTTCAGCCTGCAACCTTGAAACTCACATGCAAACGTGCACAATCGTTGCAATGAACTGAAGTCTAGTTTCACCACTTGCAGGATCAGACTGTCGTTCAAATATCCCACAACTTAATGGAATGGATTTCTGCTCAGCCACGGCCTTAACTTTGTGCATGAAAACAGGCAGCTGTTACTGAAAGGCTCAGTAAATTCTCAATTTCAACAAGTGCACAGAGAGATTTGTTCCATGATGAACAATAAACACGAGGATGTGAAAAAAAATGCATGCAGAATAATGTTTGAAACCGCTCCCTGCTGGCTCCACGGTGTGATCACAGGTCTTTACTGTCTCAGTGCATGTAGAAAAGTTGCCTGCAGGCCTTCACATTCTCACATAGAGGGCAAACACCTTTTACACGAGCACTTTGCAACCTCTTTGAACTATTGGCATCGTTTTGGCTCCTCTCCTACTGCAACTTAACCTTCAGCCTCATGTGAGAACTCTCTTCTTCTTAAAGGAGAACACTTGCATTTGTAAACCTGAGCATTATTTGATGTATTTTGGCATCTCATGACTAATATTGGGTTGATAGTTTCAGCCTGCAGCCTTGAAACTCACTTTCAAACAAACGTGCACAATCATTGTAAACCACTGAAGTCTGTTTTCACCACTTGCAGGATCAGACTGTAGTTCAAATATCCCACAACTTAATGGAAAGGATTTCTGCTCAGCCATGGCCTTAACTTTGATTATGTTGTTGTGCATAAATCAAAATCTAAATCAAACATGGCCGCGCTCGGTGAGGTGAAGTGTGTCTGTAGAGAGATATCAGGCCTATCTCTGGTCAGAAAAGGGCATCATACCTTTGCACACACTCTTCTTCTGTAGGGATTATATCTGTACTGCTGTCTGCGTCCTTCTCATCCTTGCTCCTAAAGTTTTCTAGAAATGCTCAGAAGCGCTGCCCCCTTAATTTTTCAAAGTTGCTTGTTCCCTTTCTTCACAGAAGTCTTCCCTGTAGGGCGAGGGGAGGTAGGCGGGGGGCGGACGTGAGTCTTGGGAAGCGTGACATGACATCAAAAGCACGCTCTGAAAGCCACAGTGTGAGGTTTATTGAGTTTATGTGTCCTGTTTCTAATCAGAAATATCTAATCAGACTTCAGATTCACTTGAAAGGTTCAGATAAATATCTTATTTAAAAACATTACACTCTAAAAACAAAGCCTGAATTAATTGTAAGGAGTGACTGTATCTGCCAAAGCAGTCAGAAAATGTCCTCATTAAAGCTCCAGTGAGGGACTTTCTGTTGGAGTTGATTTTGGCGCCCCCTGTGGACAAAAGTGGAATCTCTGCTGATTTTATCCTGATACAAATAACCAGCTACAAACTCCAAACAGGAGCTTTACGTTTAATCACAATGACGTCTTTTTTCAAGAAACTTAAAGGTACATTTTGATTTCTGCGTTGGCAGTGAGGGCGGGAATCCAGAACCTGTTCCAACTCCAACTCAAGCCACGTGAGGAAGTCAGGCACGAGGATCCAAGCAACATTTGGTCAATTTCAAAATAAAACACCTGCCAATCATTTTAAAAGATCTGAAATACTCATTGATTTTGGATGTAATTGTAAACAGCTACAAAACAGCCACAGATCTGTGATCCAGATCGACTACAACAAGACTTTAAAGGTGACATATCACGCTTTTATCATCAACATATATTGGTCTAAGAGGTCCCCAAAACATGTCTTTAAAGTTTATGCTCAAAAAAACACTTTGAAATCAGATTTTGGTCTGCCTGAAAAACCCTCTTCTTCAGTCCTCCTCAGAACAGGCTGTTTTCTCTCTGACCACGCCCCCTCAGGAAGTGGGTGTGGATGTGCCTCGGCTGTCCAGCACGTTGATCTAATGTTTACATGTTGGCTGAATATACACGGCTGCTCAGAGACCCGCGTTACTTCAACCCTCTGAATCTGATCCATAATCTGATCCTGATGGAGAGGCGCCTGCAGCAGGACCTTTCTGAACCATTGGTCACAGATTTAGTGTTTCTTGTTGTTTTATTTGTCAGTATGTCGACGTGTGTCTTGGTACACAGCTACCAACATGTAGCTATGTGGCTATGCTAACTAGCGCTAGCACTTATACATGATAAATAAAAATCATCCACTAGATCTTCAAATCTGCAGACGTGGGGAGTAAAACCGACCTTTGTGTTTATTAAGACAGCCTACAACTAGCATGCCTCCCTCCTAAGCTCCTTGTTAGCACACATGTGTGCAGGGAATGAAAAACGGAGGAGGGGTTGAGTTGTATTTTATACAGTCTATGGGCTGAACAAGCTCCGAGCTCTGACTTCCTGTTACAGACCGGATGGCGTTGTGACGTATGAAAAACACTGAAAACTGAAACGGCTGGTTTCAGCACACATTTACAGAAAGGTGGAGAAATCAGAACAGGGGCAGAATGGATTCTTTTCATTCTCGGGGGGTTTGTAGACAGGGACACATATTTCAGGTAAAGAACCATTAAAAAGTCCATTTTGCATGATATGTCACCTTTAAGATGATAACTGTTCATCTTAAACTCATCTAAACCTGCAAAAACTAAACTTTATAGTTATGCAGCATACTTGGTGATGATAGAAGCACAGAAGTAACAGAATACTCTCCAAATGATTCAACCACTGAAAGGCTCTGTAACCTGCTCTGAGCTTGGTGGCACTTCTAACAAGTGTCCTGTGTATCAGGGCGCACGCTGTCAGACGGAGCGAACCCGAGGCGCTGACGGAAAGCTGTCAACACAGCATTAAATATCAAGAGTGTAATGTTCCCGACGCTTTATGCCACTGACATGCAGCACACCGGGAAAACTTCAGGCAGGGTTTAAAAGTTTTGTGTAGCTTTAGAAGAACAATCTGAGCCTCTCAGTGACACAACAAGAACCTTAGAGAACTTCTTTTGTTTGGTGTGTTTGCACGAATTTGAACGATTTTGAATGAATAATGATAAAGCCATAACAGCCCGTTTGAAAGCTCACAAAGCTACAAGGAAAGGCTTCAGGGTGAAAAGAAAACACCAGAGTTCATCTTTTAATGAAGGTGGCTAGGGTTAGGGTAAGGGTCGGGTGAGGCGATATATTGCGAGTATGCCCACAGGTTAGGGTTAGGGATCAAGTCCAGTGACAAATACCAAGGGTTCGGTTTAGGGATGAAGTCCAGTGACAAATATCAAGGGTTAGGTTTAGGGATCAAGTCCAGTGACAAATACTAAGGGTTCGGTTTAGGGATCAAGTCCAGTGACAAATACCAAGGGTTCGGTTTAGGGATCAAGTCCAGTGACAAATACCAAGGGTTAGGTTTAGGGATCAAGTCCAGTGACAAATAGTAAGGGTTCGGTTTAGGGATGAAGTCCAGTGACAAATACCAAGGGTTAGGTTTAGGGATCAAGTCCAGTGACAAATACCAAGGGTTAGGTTTAGGGATCAAGTCCAGTGACAAATACCAAGGGTTCGGTTTAGGGATCAAGTCCAGTGACAAATACCAAGGGTTAGGTTTAGGGATCAAGTCCAGTGACAAATACCAAGGGTTAGGTTTAGGGATCAAGTCCAGTGACAAATACCAAGGGTTAGGGTTAGGCATGAACCCCGAGTGGTTAGGGTTAGGGTAAGGGTTGGGTGAGAGGATATAGTGCGAGTAAGCCCACAGGTTAGGGTTAGGCATAAGGTCCAGTGACCAGCAAGAACCCCAACTGGTTCGGGTTAGGCATGAGGTCCAGTGTCCAGCAAGAACTCCGACTGGTTCGGGTTAGGCATAATAATTTAATATTCTTCTCTTTATAGGAGTGTGTTTAATATCACATGTTGACAACGAAAACAGAGATGAGGAGTTCAAATTGACTCCTAATGTCAGAGAACTTTCACCAAACATTGGTCTCCATCTCAAACTCCATGTTTTCTGGGGACTCTCGAACCCCTCGGTAACATTTGAGGATACGTATTGTGTTTTTCATGAAGCTCCACTGAGTGAAATCCTCCTTTATACTCTTGAGTAACATTTGTGTGAATGAATCCGGCCCCCAAACGGAGCTGAACAGGAAGCTTTAAATAGAAGATTGGGGGCGTCGATCGCGGTGGTGAAAAGGTTGGCTAAATCTGATTTGGAAACACTCGTTCATGCAAACTGCACGGATAAAAGAAGAGAGATGGAGGATATCAGGAGGGAAATGCTCTTGTATTAGGCTAAAATAAGAGCCGACCCACAGCTCCAGGGTGATGTGAGGGTGTTTGTATCCGCTATTGATGATCAGTGTGGGATTGTCTAATTTTATTCTTACTACAGCCGGACTGAATCTTCAAGTTTGAGGAAAAGAAGTGTCAGGTAGTAGCTTCAATTCACATATTCAACCATCCACAGCTCTCACTCTTTCTAAACGTCTTTCTTTGTGAGAACCAGAGATTACAAATGAGGTCTGCTGGAGCTATGAGAGTAAATCCTGAAGTTAGGAAACCAGTGCTTTGCAGAAAGACTCAAGTGAATGTTGGCGGATATTTAAGATTGAGTTTCAGTTTTTAGATCAGGGGTTCCCAAACTTTTCAGCCTGTGACCCCCAAAATATCAGTGCCAAAGACTTGCAACCTCCACTGTCCCTCCAAGTGATTTAAAGCTGGGGTTGGTGTTCAGATTTAGATCCACTTTTTGTTCTACTGGTTAAAATGATCTTTATGTCCTGATGGTAATCAATACATAATGTGTTTTTAAAAAAGAGGGAAGAAAAGCTGCTATCTACAGCCGGAGTTAACCTGGGAAAACACCAACCAATCAGCCTTTTTTGGGTGCCAAAATTTTAAACCAATCAAATCCCGTCCTCCCGTTCTGCCCGCCTCCTGCAGAGCCTACATTTCCCCGGCGTTCACTCTGAGTCCCCGTCCCCTGCCTCTGCTTCCCCTGACTCTACTGACTGCCCCTCTCGCTCCACCTCGGGCCTGTCCCCTCTGACCTGATGAGGTGCTTTGCTCAGGACTGTAGTCCGGATCAGAGTCTAAAAAGCTCTCACCACGGGGGCTCTGACAAGCAGAAGAATGAATGACATTTAGTAAGTCCTACAGAAATGTAGATGTACTGTAGCGTCCGACTGTAGGGATGACGAGCCGATTCGTGAACACGTTGAGTTTTAATAACCGGTCACTGTCGGCCGTTACCACGACAACCAACAAAACAACAATCAATGTTTGAATGAATGAAGAACTTCTCCTCTTGTCTCTCCTCTCTCCCGCTCACACACTCTACACCTCTCCTGATGCCTTCACTGACTGTCAACACTGTAGGAATTAAGAACATCTACACTGAACAGGTTTAACAAACAGTAGAGTTGTTACAGTGTTATATATGTGTTATAACTTTTCTCCTGATATCGTGTCACCATGACAACTGGATAATGCTAGCATGACAGTTGTGAGTGCTAACAGCAGCCATGTTTGTTTGTGTTTTTAACTTTCACTATGAGAATGTTTTGGTGAGGACCGGTTTTGAATCAGTCACCATCATATGGTCGAGAATCAGCGGCGCTCTTGCATGTGAGCGGGGGGGGGGGGGCGTCGTTTTGGAGGAGCTCCGAGGGAGGAGGGGAGGGGTTAGACGGAGTCCTGAGGAAATGCTACATTCAAATTCATGCTAGTTTTCCGAGACTGCCAACCCGAGCTTTAATGTGGCTTCATTTAGCTGGTCTGGAGAAAATGATCCTGCTTTGATAATTCACTGTTCACTAACTCTAAACTCAGGAGTTGTTTGGAAAAAGAAAGGCAGAGAACTCATTACATGTTCTATTTTCAAGGTTTTATTTCAAGTTTAGCTACTTTTTTTGTTGTTATTATTTTCTATAGTGGGTAAAATGTACTATTTTTAGATAACTGAAAGAAAAAAAACATTCTGGAAGACATCTCCCCATTGTGTCTCACGACCCCCAAAGGGGGTCCCAACCACACTTTGGAAACCCCCGCTTTAGATGAAGAAGACATTTAGCTTCATGTTTTAGTCTTTTTAGCCCTCTATAGTTTCAGTCTATTGTCAATCAATGAGGACTCCAAACATTTTAGTCTAATCTAAGTCAGTAAAAGTCATCACATTTCAACTAGCCAATCAGAAACTGGTGTAAAGGTAGCACCAAGTCTTCAAATCTGCAGCATTTCACTCTCTGAACACTTAAACGGCTCATCCATGCTCTACGTTAGATATGCATACAGATACTGATGAAGCCATCCGTCCATCTCTGCGTTCATTTCATCCTTATCTCTGCACATTATCTGCAGGCTTGCCAATATGGACCAAATGTTGCAGTACCACCGAATATCCTGGGGGGGCAGTGTCAGGCAGTGAAGCCAATGGTTCAAGCCAATCACAGATGACCACCACCTGCAACGCCACCTCTGATTGTGCCTCTTTCTTAACATTAATACCTCCTGCATCGTCGCCATGTTTGTCGTTGTCATAAACTTTGACTTTCAGCAGCGCCCTCTAGTGGATGAAGCTTAGCTTACATTCCAAAGCAAAGGACTGGTTACAGATCTATCTTCGTACGTAAGGGAATAAATGACCCCTTGCTTGTGTGATAACCTTAGTTGGATAATCTAGCCTAGACTCTCCCACAATGCAATGCTGCTGGTCTACTGGAGTAAGGAAAGTTAATTGCACACAGAAAGAGCACTAAGTCTGCATTTTGTTTCTTTGACATCAAATCAAAGTCCTGTGAAATGAGCTCCTTTCTAGCAGCTCTTTGGCTCATAAAGCTAACCCAGCTAAAGCCTCAATCACCACGGATTATTCGAGCTACTGTGCACACATGAGCAGCTGTGGCAAAAAGATGCTCCTTTAGACTTCCACCGTGAGCATAATGGGAAATAATCCCAACAGGAGACTTGTGGTCTTCTGGATAGTGATCCTGCATGAAACCCAGTCTTGTTAAAGTCCTTTGGATCGTGGTGTGCGTTACACACGGCATCCTAAAGAACAGGAATCACTCTGTCAGATTGTGCTTCCCTGTTTTTAGGCAGCTTCCCCTTTAAACCCTCTTGTTTTGTTGGAGCGTCGGCGTTATTGCTTTTTGAACTATTGGATTTGCAGGATTTTCTCTTGGATGTGATGAACTACCTTTACAGGATTATCCAGAAACAAACATCCCCCTCTGTTCAGGAAGGTTTTAGTCTGTATGCTGCTTAATCCTAAAGAAGAACAAACATCCACAACCAAAGGTTTTATCCATATCACCCACAGCTCATCAGTCTGATCCCAGACTTTTTACTGGGTCAGAGTAAGTCCAATGCTTGAGATGTTTCCTAAATGTTAAAAACTAAAAACTTCACTCTGAGCCGGCCAAGCTTTCAGTCAAACACGAATCTGGTGCTTCATGACGCCCAAAAAACCCCACATCAGAGGTGGTGAAAAGTCACATTTGACTCTGAGATCCTCTGACGTCGGTCTCCTGGCAGTCCCTTGATGTAATGTTAAACTTATAGGTGACCATGCTTTTGCTGTCAAGATCCCTAAATCAGGTCTCGACTAATAACTTACTTTGATATGTTAACGTTTGAGTCCCCCTGTTAGGAAGAAGGAGACTATTTTTTGATTTCTGTATGTTTTTCTGTGTTGTTTATTTTGTCTCACTATTTCTCTATCACTGTTGTTTTTTATGTTAGGTGCTTTTCAACCATAAGTTCCAGGAACTACTCTTCAGGGAACTCAAGAAATGAGACAAGCGATCGGGACAATGCAGATTCAAAACGCCTGAAAGCAAGAAGACAGATTTTAAAGCCATGTCAGAGATCGACCGGTGTTCCAGTTTAAAGAGCGACCCTGTTAACTGGAGACTCTCAGCCGCATGCATCCCTCACAAACGTCTTTAGACGATCATTAAATATCTGATGAGGATATTTTGACGTTTGAATAAAAACTAAACTAGGATGCATTCCCGAGGACTCCTTCTGTGTTTCAACAGCTGTTGTAAACTCCACAAACACTGACACGTTCAGCTGAAGGTCTCCAGTTTACAGGGTCACCATTCAGACTGGAACACCGGGAGCTGACAGAGACACATTCACACTATCAGGCTCAGAGAAGACCGATGTTCAGGAGGTATTAAACCGAGTGAATCACAGGTGTGTGTGATGTTAGTGTGGACGGAGGGGGGAATAAAAACACTGAGTGTACTCTACCAATCAGAAACCTTCAGCATTGCAGGCCCCGCCCCAGAATTCCTGGACTTAAGGGGAGTGGTGAAAGGTCACATTTGATTTGGCAAGGGGGACGGGTGTTGGAAAATGGATCCCTTCTTCAAAGCACAACAAGCGGCACATTTCACCTCCAAGTATGAGTATCATATCCGCACAAAACAGTCCAAGGTGTCCAAACACTGACATGAGTAGGAGCTCTGCCATTTTAGTGTTTCTCCATCCGTTTTCAGGGCTTCATCTTCGGCGTGCAAAAATTGTTGAAGCATGTATTTTTCCTATACTTTGTGCTGCCTCATATCTCTTTCTATCCTTTATCTGCAAGTTTGTATATTATATTGTATATACTTTAGAGAATCTAAAATATGAATCATATTCTGCTTTGTTTAACACTTTTTTAAAAATTAAATAATTCCATATATGTTCTTTCATAGTTTTGATGTCTTCAGTATTAATCTACAGTGTTTACAATAATTCAAATAAATACAAACCCTTGATTGAGAAGGTGTTTCCAAACTTTTGACAGCAAACCCTCATATCGTGATAGTAATTAAATTGTGATTTACAGTGCAGCTCCAGTTGTGTACAATATTCTCCAGGCTTCACAAGACATTCCTAAAAACATCTACGTAGATGACACCCTTCTGTATTTGTCAAAGCGCCAACTTGTCTCGCCTTTTAGGACAAACATCACTTGATATGTGTGAAATTAGCGTAATGTGGTCTCCACTTTTTTCTGTAATAACATGAATGTTTGGTTCAGGTTGGTGGGTCAGATATTGGACATGGGACAAGACATTCCCCGTCTTGTTGCAGCTGCAAAAACACGTGAAAACTCAGAGCTGTGTGGAACCATCGGGCGTCTGATGAGATAACTGCGACACGCTCCAGCGAGCACAAGTATTCAAGGCTTGGTTCACAATACTTTCAGCTTTAATTAAACTATACTTTGAGTCCATGTCTGAGCCTACGTACCATTGCTGCCATAAAATCCAGAAGAGACAAGCTCTCTCAAGGAGGACGTTCCACTGTTGCACCCAGGCTCCCTGAGTGGGGAGGAGAGAAGAGAGGGGAGGGAGGAAACAGAGATGTCTACAGTGAATCAGATCACTGGAGCCTTCTTCATACTGCTACATGTATTATTTCATAAGTACAGTGAGAAGAGCAGCTAATAAAAAGAGTCTCATGTATGTATGCGTCCTGCAGCCGCCATGTGTCGTATGTATCTGCTTTAACATGTCAGATTTTACACACACACACACACTCACTGGTTCATCTTACGTAAGACTTTAACTTGTAAAACTGAGAGAGACAGAGTGTTTGTTACATGCAAATCCCATTTATGATTATGCAACATGTAAAACACAAAGCATCAGCATTAATCACATCAAGCCATCCACCTACAACAGTTCTCCTCCCCACTTCTCTCCCTGCAGAGAAAAGACGGGTGGGTGGGAGAGGGGGTTTATCTCTTCAAAATTTGGATTTCTGACACTGAATGTTTATTTTATGTTCTGTCTGATTCTTCCTGCTGCGTGAGGAATCTCCCAATATCACAACATTTGACTTATTCTGAGTCTGAAGCAGGTTTTTCTCTAAGAGGCAGTTGAACTAGTCAGAATCTGCACCACAGAAACACTTTAAAATAAAGTGGTAGAGACGTGATAGCACAAAGAGTAATAACTCTTCCTCTATGTCACGTAACACGCAGAGCTTTGACCTAGAATTAGAGCTAATACATAATAAATAACATTCCCCTACAATAACTGCATTCAAGATTTATGCTCAATAGCATCTGATTACACAGAGCTCTCACTGTTGATGCAACTGCCTGCGCACAGAGTCAACTCTCAGAGGATGGGCGGGGAGCAGAGGAGGAGGAAGAGGAGGAGGAGGAGGAGGAGGAGGAGGAGGATGGGGGGGGGGAACAAACAAGTAAACAGTCGAAGATCAAAGGTGGAATAAAAATCAGCTCCTCGGCTCTCTCCTCCGACAGCTCGGCCGTGTAAACTTGTGACTCCGAGGCAGAGGGCCGTGAGTAACACAGCAGGATACCTCGGCGGTTAAAGGGTTAACGAAAGCAGGAGCTGGATGATGAGTACAGAGCTGAGCAGCAAAGAAGAGATTTTCAGGATGAATAATACAACAGACACACACACTGACGGTGTTTCTAATGTATATTACAGCAACAACACAAGAGGAGAGCCGTGTGGCCTCGTGCTAAAGATAACATCCGTAATGATAGCGGGTGTAACAGCACGACCCGGACTGTGATACGCTTTTATATAACAGCTCTACTTTTATGGAAGCAGATAACTCATGTGTTGTTTGAAACAGATTTGCAACTTGACGATTTCTACACTAGCAATTATGAGTTGAACTCATGAAGCGCCTTTCAAACAATGAGCGACCAAATAGAAGCATGGTCGTCTGACGGAGAGGCAGAGTTGTGGGGGGTTGGAGGCGAGGTGGTGCTCGAGTAGTTTCATAAATGTGGACAAAACATGCCCTGACATGTGGCGTCCCAGGAGGCTCTGTCCTCTCCTCCATCTAGGTCCCATTAGGTCAAATCATCCAGAAACACAACGTCTCATAACGCTGCTACGCTGACGACACACAGTTATATGTAGACTATATTTATTTCTGACTCAGCTCTTACTCTCGACTCCCAGGTGAAAACATTTCAGCTCAAGTCTTTCAACCAGCTAGAAACAAGAAATCCATGCTTCATTTCTTCTCAGCTCCACTTTTATAACTCCCTGTTTACTGGGTTCAGTGTGTCAGCCTTGTCCCCCAAGCTTCTGACTGGTTCCAGGAAGAGGGGATCACATCGGTCCCATCCTAGCTTCCCTCCACTGGTTTCCAGTTTGCTTCAGGTTTGGTTTTACAGTTCTGCTATTTGTTTTTAAAGGCCTCAATGGCCTGGACCCCTTCTATATAGCTGAGCTCCTGAACTTCCAGGACTGTGAGATCCTCTGACGTGGGTCTCCTGGCAGTCCCTTGATCTAATGTTAAACTTATAGGTGACCATGCTTTTGCTGTCAAGATCCCTAAATCAGGTCTCGACTAATAACTTACTTTGATATGTTAACATTTGAGTCCCCCTGTTAGGAAGAAGGAGACTATTTTTTCATTTCTGTATGTTTTTCTGTGTTGTTTATTTTGTCTCACTATTTCTCTATCACTGTTGTTTTTTATGTTAGGTGCTTTTCAACCATAAGTTCCAGGAACTACTCTTCAGGGAACTCAAGAAATGAGACAAGCGATCGGGACAATGTAGATTCAAAACGCCTGAAAGCAAGAAGACAGATTTTAAAGCCATGTCAGAGATCGACCGGTGTTCCAGTTTAAAGAGCGACCCTGTTAACTGGAGACTCTCAGCCGGATGCATCCCTCACAAACGTCTTTAGACGATCATTAAATATCTGATGAGGATATTTTGACGTTTGAATAAAAACTAAACTAGGATGCATTCCCGAGGACTCCTTCTGTGTTTCAACAGCTGTTCTAAACTCCACAAACACTGAGACGTTCAGCTGAAGGTCTCCAGTTTACAGGGTCACCATTCAGACTGGAACACCAGAAGCTGACAGAGACGCATTCACACTATCAGGCTCAGAGAAGACCGATGTTCAGGAGTTATTAAACCGAGTGAATCACAGGTGTGTGTGATGTTACTGTGGACGGAGGGGGGAATAAAAACACTGAGCGAACTCTACCAATCAGAAACCTTCAGCATTGCAGGCCCCGCCCCAGAATTCCTGGACTTAAGGGGAGTACTACCCCCCTCTTAAGGAGGAACTAAACTTAGACCCTGGTTCCTGCTGTTCAGGAGTTATTAAACCAAGCGAATCACAGGTGTGTGTGATGTCAGTGTGGACGTTCAGCACTGCAGGCCCCGTCCCCCAAAGTTCCTGGAACTTTGAAAAGCAGGGACTTTTCAGGGGGAGATTAAGTATCCCAGAACTGAATTTACACCCTGGTTCCTCAAAAGGTCCGTAGTTCCTGCAGTCGAAAAGCACCTTCTTCTGTGTTAACATTGTACAGCACTTCTGTGTGGATCTGAGTTTTGTACATACTGGAGCTTGCAGAGCTTTCCATGTCAGCATCAGTTCCACCAGAAGCTGATGTAGAGGCTGTTAAATCACCTCGCTTGTTCCTGATGCAAGACAATGAAAAATAAACCAACTCACAAACTCAGTAGAGACGGATTCTGCAGCCGAGTCGGTCCCAAATCCACTCTAACGAAACCTCATTAAACAATATCACGCACATTATCTATTGCCCTAATTAGTTACCACCTCACACAGGTGTCATTGTTATGTTAATATATTTAAATGTCATGTAAACAGCCCTTTGTTGGTGGGGAGAGTTAATAGGGAGTTAGCAATGATGCAGCAAAACACAACCAAACAAGATTAGCATGTTTATTCATTAATTAGTGTGAGAATCTCTGCAGTCCTGTTAAATAATGCAGATGTGACAGAATGGCCTGGTTATCAGAGAGAGCTTCCTCTTGTCCTTTCACTGTAAATATAAATCCTGCTGACGCCGAGAGTTTATTTTCTCTCCTCCCTGAAAACAAGCGACGCCGCTCTGACCTACTACCATGGGGCATAAAGTAGATAAATAAAGACGGGAAGAATGAAGAATAGATAGATAACAAGCTCGTATTTCTCATGAAGACACCTTGCAGCGAGTGTTCCTTATGTGTCCTTGATGTCCTCGTTTACCGTCTGAACGCTGCCTGAGTAAAACCCGGGAGGAGTTCTTGGCAACACATGTAAGACTCGTCTCTTTGGGGACATGAAACATAAACAAGAGAACAACAGAAAACTGCTCTCGGTTTTGATTTGACTCTCACAATCATGCAGTCTCTGTATACACCACCACAGATACAGAAACTTTGCACAGCATCCTAAACAGTGTCCCCCTGAGGAGACTTACAGCCACTGACAAGACGTGACTCAGTAAAGCACTTTATTTTACCGGACTGAACCGCTTAGAAGAAATGTTTTAGTAAATTAGAAACCTGACCTCCCTCCTTTACAAAGACAGTGGCTCAATAAATGAACATGAAATGTCCTCCAGAGAGGATCCTCTGCAATGTCAGGAAAAGACACCAAATACTTTGGAGGTAGATTCCCTCAGACCTTCTTTTTGTGCTCTCCATCTTCAGACGGTACACTCAGAACTCTGAGATCAAAGACAGAACTGTTCTAGAATTCTGTCTTTGGTCTCAGAGTTCTAGAACACCTGCTGTCCACCCTGATGGAGGGAATCCATTGATTCTGAAGCATTCAAGGAAGTCAGGAAATCTGAACGCTGAGTGATTTAAGTTTGCTGAAATAACAACGTCATGATGCAGATTAGTCAAAAGTCCAAAGTCAAGCTGTGTCAGGTGTGTCCTCAAGAGGAGAAGAAAACTACGTCTACAATGTTTGTTTGTTGAATGGAGGTCTATGAAAGAGGATTAGAGACACTCATGTTTTTTTGTAGCTCTGACCTTCTTCACGGAATGTTCCATTTGTTCTCAGAATTATGACATCAAAAACAGGATTCTAGAACACCTGCTGTTGCTCTTTATATAGACTGTTTTTCTTGCTGACACCTGATTGGTGGATACTACTCAGACTACAGACAGAGACCAGAACCCTTCTCAGACTAAAATCCAGACCCTGAGATACAGGTTAAACATGTCTCTGAATCAGAATCTGTAATTACAGGTTAGTTGTACTTGAAAGTAAACATTTTTGTCAGGTCTGTCCTCAAGAGGATAAGAAAACTACGTCTACAATGTTTGTTTGTTGAATGGAGGTCTATGAAAGAGGATTAGAGACACTGATGGTTTCTTTTTAGCTCTGACCTTCTTCACGGAATGTTCCATTTGTTCTCAGAATTCTGAGATGAAAGACAGAGTTCTGGAACTCTGCCTCTGACCTCAGAGTTCTAGAACACCTGCTGCCTACCCTGATGGTGGGATCCATCGTTTCTGATGCGTTCAAGGAAGTCAGGAAATCTAATTGCTGATTGTCTTAAGTGACACAGCATCATCAAGCAGGTTTATGTCTCAGTGTAAATGTTTGATGTAGAACAGATTGTTAGCTGCTCTTCATGCAGATATCTGTTTAGAGAGAGAAAGCCAGGATGTCCTGCTTTTGCTCTCCATACAGACTGTTTTTCCAGCAGACACCAAAGCGCTCTGATACAGGTTTGGTCAGATTACAAATGTACTACATACTCCCCATGCTGAAAATTCAGAACCCTGAGTAAAAGTTCCTCATTTTTGTATCAAAAGAGACATCAACAGTGTGTTCCTCCTGCTTTTGCTCTCCATACAGAATGTTTTTCCTGCAGACGCCAGCTAGCTTTCTGATGCCTTATTGGTCGATACTACTCAGACTATAAATGTGCCACAAATAAGGAGACTTCCCATGCTGAAAACTCAGTCTCCTCCTCCCCTACATTATAATGTAGAATCTGCAAATACACAAAGTAAAAGATAAGAGCTTATGTTGATCATTTTAGGAGAACGAAGAGCGGATATTGTTTTCAAAGTCAGGCATTAAATAGAATAAAATATCTTTATTGCCGTTGTCACAAGTACAACGAAATTAAGTGCAATCATGTTTCAGTGCAAATAGATGATACAAAAAAATAAGTGCTAAGAAACACAGAAACCCACAAGACAGACAAACCCACACAGACATCTACATTTCACATTCATTGCACATTTCCCTTCGGCAAGATATCACAGTTCTGAATTTATGTTTCAGCAGCGTACAGTGCAGTGATGGCTGTGGGGCAGAAACTGTTTTGCAGCCTATTTGTACCTCCTGCCTGATGGCAGCAGTTCAAACCAATTGTGACCCGGGTGCGATGGGTCCTGCACTATGTTTTGAGCTCTCCTGAGGCAGCGGGAACTGTGAAGTTCTTCCAAGGAGGGGAGAGGGCAGCAGATGACCCTCTGAGCCACCTTTATGACCCCGTGGAGCGCTTACCTCTGCGCCACTGTGCAGCTGGAGAACCACACACAGAGACAGAAGTGAGGAGCTGCTAGAAAAAGTACTCAATAAAGGTAGAGAAACAAGGAAGCAATACTGAAGTACAGTCACATCATTACTTTCCATCTCTGATCCAAATCAAACAAGCTCAACACCTTTCCTAAAACATGACAAAGATCAATAAGAAGGGCAAGAGAGATCTTACAATGATTTAAAGGACACATAAATACTCAATGTACCACTTTTAAAAACACAGGATAAGCTTTATCAAAATGAAGCACACAACTTATGAACGAAGTGCTCCCACAACATGCAGATCTCTGCTTTGTTCCTTGAAAAGCAGAACCAACAGCAACCACAGGAAGAACATCTCAGTGCTGTTTGATTGACGGGCGATGAGCAATGAGCTCTTCATCACAAAAGATGAAGAATGACTCGATATAAAAATGCAGATTACAGACAAACTGCCAAACAAAAGCAGCTCCTTTCAGGCGTCATGTCTCCGGCTGAATCTGCGGCTCCTCAGGGGGGGCACCAAACGGGCTTCCCAGTAACAGAGCTCATCATATAGTAGGTATCCATGGCGACTGCATTCCCATATCTCTGCTTGTGAGGGTTTAGTGTGGAGACGTTTTTATAATCAAACTCGGATTTCATGGTTCCGTGACCTCGCCGTCCTCTGTTGCAGCACGGAGCTCTGCGATTGGCCGATCGGTGGGAACAAAACAGAACGAACGCAGGGGAATGCATCTCGAAGCAGGACTGTTCCGGGGAGGATGGTGCACACACACCACACACACACACACACACACACACAGATAGAAAAGCACTAGCTGGCAGTGAGCACTCTATCAGCCCTAAGTGACGCAAGACACCAAAGTAAGAGCACGGCTTTACATCAATAAGTAATAGTTAACTTTGCAGCAGATAGAAGAGGTTAACAAAGCACCGCTGACCAGATGCTCTGCACAATAAAAGCTCTGCATATCTCACCTATTGCATAAAGCCACTCAAGGGGTGTATTAATATTGACAGAGTAAGAGCAGAAATGTAAAAAAGCTGCAGCTATGCATTGAATGTTTCACCGAGGGGCCTGGAAGAGGAACATAATGCACATCTTTGGAGGTATTTATGATGGCGACCAGCCTGAACTCACTCACACTAAAAAACTGGATGTGTTTTAAGAATTTCCTCTGATTGGTCTGATTGTTCTACACATTAATGTTATTATTTTGCATCCAGTCATTGCATTTAGTCTGCATTGAATGAATGACGTGAATGCATCCAAGTATTACGCCATAAAGTCTGAGATAATAGTCCTATCTAACTTTATTGTCTCAATTTCTAGTTTCAAGTCTTCTTCAATTCAGCAACATGCTCGTTTTGTAAATCATGGTCCCATTCAGAGTCCCAGAGACCAGAAAGCAGGGGATGATTTAGGGCGGGCTACCTGTGTTTGACAACTCACTCCCATGTTGACTTAAAAAACAGCTTTTGAAAACCACTTTAAAAGAGTGTATTGTTCATAACTGAAGCCAAACAATCCCCAGTAGTACCACCGTTTCCATGAAATACATGGTGCACCTTGCAGACCAAGCCACGGAAAACACTAGCTGAACATTTTGTAGCTTCTGCTAACACCTCGTTTCTTCCAGGGTCTAAATTCTGCCACTTTTGTGCACATGCAAAGGGTTAATGCTCTCCAAACTGCCCTGCAGAAAAAAAGCGTCCCTGTGCTCCAGTGTCGTTTGTATACGAGCCTGATTATGGGCCTTGGGGGACATTTATGCTCACTGGGTGTATCACCATTAGGGCTGTCAAAATTGCTCCAAAATGACGTTTGAATATTCCCTCTAAAAAAAAAAACATAGGTTTGAACTAGGGCTGACCACAATTAATCGATTATCGATTAATTGATTGATAAGAAATTACTCGAAACACGCATTTTTGTTTTCAATTTTCCGTCACGTGGAACAAACATCATGTGGTCGTATATTACACTCATCTATCAGGGAGGTGTTTTAAGTTTAAAGCATGTTTGGATGTGAATCAGCTGGTAAAGGTGTTGCGCACAGCGGAGACACTCAGCTGGCGGCGGCGGCTGTGCATCAGGTCTCCACGTGCGCTTTTTAAAAAGAGGATCAATACAAAACTGCTGCCAACAATGACACGGCCATGAAGGTTCACAACTTTAAACAGGACCTTTCCCACCTTTGGATACGAAGGCAACAGACAGGTGGGAAATTCAGGTACGCTATGTTTGCAGAGCAGCAACATCAGAGCCGTCTGAGCTTTCCTGCAGCTGGACTGATTATGACCCGGTTGCGCTCCTGGCTAACACCTGACCGAATACACGTTTATTTTTCTCAATAAGAACGAGTAGACAGTTCATCTACGCTTCTTCCCCTGTAACCCTCCTCCACCCCACCTCCTCCTTTCTGCTGTGTCAGATTTCACCAGTGTCATATGTATCGTCACTGATAGTCGCTCTGTTCTGCACCCCGGGGGTCTTTGCTGCTGCTCTCCCTGCCATGGCTTTAGATGTATGAACATGAAAGACAGGGGAGGTGTGTTCTCCCCAACTCAGGCTTTGGCATTCCACGTAAGCACATAGAAGGGCAGGGAACTCCATGAACAGAGTCATATCACCAAATATAACTTACTGCATGCAAATACTTAATTATTCAGAGGAAAGTGGTCCTGACTGAGCAACCACTTAACTTACAGATGAGTCGTCAAAGATCCAGTCCATCCATTTGTCACGCAAAACTAGAGATATTTTATGCAAATTCAAGAGTTGCAAACAAAAGAATGCATTAAACAATGTACAGTGGAATATTTTTTGTACCTGTCCATCCCCAAAAAAATACAAAAGTTGATATAATAGATACAAATAGAAGATATAGAATGGAAAAAAACGTTTTGATTCCAAGCTGCTGTAAAGAACTTTAAGGAGTAGACAGAAAACTGGACACTGTGAGTCTGAAGTACTTTTCTGTTAGTAGTCTCAGCCTTCACTTTATAAGATTATGTCCGCGGAGAATATTTTAATGAGCCTGATCGTTGATATGCTGCGTGTCAAACATGTGCCAGTATTCAATCCTGTCAGTTATATGCATTTTGTTGCTGTAGAAAATATTATTTAGGAGGAAAACAACGTATTTGGCCTTGTTTTTGACGTAAGAATAATAATGGTTTTTTTTATTATCAATTAATCGATAATTGATCGTTAACATTTCCAAAAATCGATCATGGAAAATACTTAAAATGTACATCCCTAGTTTGAACCATTTGAATATCTATATTTGCGCATTATGTCAATAACAGGTGGACAAGCTAATACAAGGAGACATAACTACTTATATAGGTATTTTTATTTCAGATTTAACATGCCTAAAACATACCAACACATTACAAAACAAGTAAATGATCTAATGGCCTATACCGTAACACTTTTAAGACCGTAGACCTCTGGCTCGCTCGCAAAAAGGACAGCATTCATCGATTTATTGCCTCGATATGAGAGGCAGAGAATGGATGTACAATCGTGAAAACACATTTTCTAACACTCGTACTGCAGAGTTCAAAGGTCAAAGCATGAAATTGGAAATATTTAAAGGGTCACTACAAGACCTCAGTGGACAGTAAGAATACAGACAGACTTTAAAATATGCAGAATAATCTGAACCCAGCTTCAATCCGTCCCCACGTGTCCACCAAAAGGTCACCACTGACTCCCTTCCTGTTTCCTCAGAGGAGACGAAGCTCAGCGGGGAAACGTAATTAAAACAAGTAAGGAGCTCAATCCTGAAAACGAGCATCCATCCTCTGCTGCACCGCACTACGTCACCTCTCCACCTGCCAGCGGGCTTGCTGGGGATTCCCTGCCAACACTAAAGATCAGCTCTCTCTCCAAGCAGCTGTGAGCCTCAGCGAAAGAGGACGCAGAGGAGGAGGAGGAGGAGGAGGAGGAGGAGGGGACATGAAAGAGGGAGAGGAAGGAGAGAGAAGGAAGTTTAGAGTCAAGGCAGATTGCCCTCCACCCCCTCCCTCCCTCCCTCCCTTCGTCCTCTGTTTGTTCTGTGTACTCCATCTCTCTTTATCTCCCTTTCATTGCTCTCCCTCATCTCGCTCTCTCTTTCTGAATAAACCCTGCAGGCCTGATGGAGTGATTGGACTCAGATGTCCCCCAGTTTGACTTTGATCATTCTGATGGCAAAATCCAAAACTTTCCCTCCCTCTACATCCCTCCATGCCGGTCTCTCACTCTGTCAGACTTCCTCTAACACACGCGCAAAACTCCTGAAAATACCCCAAAGTTTTCAGAGTGAGCAGCATGTGTGAACGCTAAAACAGACAACCTCTTCAATCAGATTTAATTGGACTGTTTCCTGACAGACACTTCGTACGATTCCTGTGTGAAGTCAGCAGGTATGTTTCAAGAAAATTAAGAGCAAGTGAGCGAGTGGGTAAGGGTTACGTTCATATCATATGATCAGTGTGAGTAACAAGATGAAGAGGAAACATCTGAGGTTGAAGAAGAATCATTTTCAAGATGAGAGCAGTGAAGATGTCTGCACATCCTCCTGTTTCAGCGTAGCATCGATAGAAATATAAACCTGTGATCATAGTGGAGGAATCTGTTCCTTCATCCTCCTTTAAGTTGTAAACATGACACTGACGGCCAAATTACACCTGATTTGATGATAGGTTCCTATTCTGGTCAATGTGTTAACTTCCACTGGATCCGCTCCGTTGCGTTCCTGCTCTCAATCTCAACAGAGCAGATGGAGCGGGACAGGAAGTCAGGTTTCACCAAAACAAAATGAAAACATCCGGTTAATTTTCAGAATAAAACACTCTGTGTTATCACCAGATCGTATTTCACTTAACTACAACAACAAACCAAAGTCATGATGAGCGGAGCCAGGCCTGGAGTCAACAGGTCAGAGGTTTTCAGAGGACCAGAAAGACAACGTGGATGAGGAGAGGAGGAGGAGGAGAATCCTTGATTCAGTGATTACCGCTGGGAAAACCTCGGTCACATGACTCTAAAAGTAGTGTGGGAGGTAGAGCCTTCAGTTATCAGGCCCCTCTCCTTTGGAATCATCTACCAGTCAGGGTCCGGGAGGCAGACACCCTCTCTACTTTTAAGAGTAGACTTAAAACTTTCCTTTTTGATAAAGCTTATAGTTAAGCTGGATCAGGCTTGGACCAGCTTTTGTCATGCTGCTATAGGCCTAGACTGCCGGGGGAACTGGCACACTGACACACTGGGATCCTAGCTCACCCCCTTTCCCCCAACCCCTTCATCACTTACTTTAACTCTGCCTGTCCCATTAAAGTTACTAACCATAGACCTTTCTGGAGTCCCTGAGCTCCATTGTCTCGTAGATTCCTCTGAGCTGCCGTAGACGTCCTCCTGCTGTGGACGATCTGGACTCCAGCTGATACGGACGTGCTGGACTCCAGCGGCAACAGCTTCTACGACTCGTCTCATCACTATCACCTCTCTCTCTTACTCCCCTCTATCCGTCTTTCCAGACCCAACTCAGTCGAGGCATGATGGCTGTCTAACATGAGTCTGGTCCTGCTGGAGGTTTCTGCCTGTTAAAAGGAAGTTTTTCCTCACCACTGTAACTAGCTAAATACTGTGAGGTGCAATGCTCATGATGGATTAAGGTGGGGTCAGACTGAGTCTTACCCTGTCTTGGTGTTGGGTCTCTGTTCATAATTTGACATAGAGTGGTCTAGACCTGCTATGTTTGTAAAAGCGTCTTAAGATAACGTTTGTTGTGATTTGGCGCTATACAAATAAAGATTGATTGATTGATTGATTGATGACTCCAGCTGTCCGACGGTCCTGCATCTGGATCTGGTGGAAGTCCAATGTGAGGCTTTCACAGCCCAATTCTGATGCCATCTCCTGCCTCTGATTGTCCGTCTGAGGGTTCTCTCTCTCTCTGGCTACGTCCACATGTGTTGGTACTTTTCAAAAACACATTTTGTCTCTCGGTTTTCAAAATAAAATCCCGTCCACACAGAGGTGTTTTTGAATATTAAAATATTTACACACATGGATGATACCTGGATGACCCGCCACAGGAGAGTCGACCACTGCTCAAACATCTCTGCTTGTATGTGTTGCATACAAGCAAGCTCAAGACAACGTTGAGCTTATGTCTCTTCAAGGGTCTCTAACACATCCAACATTTTAACTGCTGATTGTTCTTTTATCTTTTTAATTCACTCCTCTAACTTTATTGTCGAGTAGAAGGACCTTTTGTGCTCTTTCATGTTTGTAATCAGAGCAGAGAATAAAGTGACCCAGGCTGTAAAAAAGGGGCAAACTAAAAGCATCACAACTAACAGTCTGATGAGACAATCTGTTCTTAGAGTAGCTTCAGGCTCGAACATAAACTGGGTTACTTACACTCTTCAGAAGTTGTTAAAACAAAGCAGCAACCCGGCATCCTGAATCATATCAGGAGTTGATTGCATTTCTCTCTGCTGCTCTCCCTCTCCCTCACTTCCTGTCCCCCTCCCTGTGTCCTGTGTCAGAGCGGAGATAAATGAGGAGCAGGAAAAGAGCCGTGATCTCTGGAGAATTGAGGGCAAATTCATAAGGAGCGAGGCGATGACAGAGCTCAAGTTCTCCTCTCCTCTCTTCTCTGATGTTCGTACATTTCTCTTTCTTTGTGATGAGGTGTGGGTGGACTTTTCTGACTTTGCTTCCTACATTTCCCAGAATGACTTTTAATGACCCAAATCCCAAAGAAAAGATCTGAGAAGGTGCAGGCGTGAAATCTCTGCAAAAAAAGCAGATTCTGGCCCGTGCCCTTCACTCTCACTTTAACTTTCCTGCTGCTGTGTGCCAAATACGAAGGTTTGGGAACAAGTCCAGCTCTGGATTACCTTAGATCTAGGTCCTGCATCCTCCATGATGTAAGGGTTTAGCTACTCAAACACTTGGGTCGAATTCAGGAGACGTGGTGGTTTAAGTTTAACTACAGGAAGGTCAAAAGTCCACGCAGGGATCTTTCCAAAAACTCAAACTAGTAAGGGATAATGTACGGTTAGCAGGAAGTTATGGGAAGTAGAATCCCAAAAGGTTGAGACAAGTAAGAGAGCCGGGTACTAAGATATTTTAAATGTCCAAACCATAAGGAGCCAGCATTACTACTGCTTTAGTACGAGGAACATCTGGGCCAAAGACTGGATCTTAAAGGTGACATATCACGCTTTTTTCATCACCATATATTGGTCTAAGAGGTCCCCAAAACATGTCTTTAAAGTTTATGCTCAAACAAAACACTTTGAAATCAGATTCTGGTCTGCCTGAAAACCCCTCTTCTTCAGTCCTCCTCAGAACACTCTGTTTTCCCTCTGACCACGCCCCCTCATGAAGTGGGTGTGGCCTCGGCTCTCCAGCACGTTGATCTAATGTTTACATGTTGGCTGAATATACACGGCTGCTCACAGACCCGCGTTACTTCAACCCTCTGAATCTGATCCAGAATCTGATCCTGACGGAGAGGCGCCTGCAGCAGGACCTTTCTGAACCATTGGTCACAGATTTAGTGTTTCTTGTTGTTTTATTTGTCAGTATGTCGACGTGTGTCTTGGTACACAGCTACAGCTACAGCTACAGCTACAAACATGTAGCTATGTGGCTATGCTAACTAGTGCTAGCACTTATCCATGAAAACTAAAAATCATCCACTAGATCTTCAAATCTGCAGACGTGGGGAGTAAAAGCGACCTTTGTGTTTATTAAGACAGCCTACAACTAGCATGCCTCCCTCCTAAGCTCCTTGTTAGCACACATGTGTGCAGGGAATGAAAAACGGAGGAGGGGTTGAGTTGTATTTTATACAGTCTATTGGCTGAACAAGCTCCGAGCTCTGACTTCCTGTTACAGACCGGATGGCGTTGTGACGTATGAAAAACACTGAAAACTGAAACGGCTGGTTTCAGCACACATTTACAGAAAGGTGGAGAAATCAGAACAGGGGCAGAATGGAGTCTTTTACTTTTCAGGGGGTTTGTAGACAGGGACACATATTTCAGGTACAGAACCATTAAAAAGTCCATTTTGCATGATATGTCACCTTTAAATGTCCAGATATGTCTGGAAAGCAACAAGAAAAGAGCCGGAGACACTTTCTTACTTTGTTTATCTGTTCAGGAATACTTCTTTTACATTTTTACACCCTGTTGTTTAAAAAAAATTGAGACTCTTTTGCCACGGTCATGATTCTTGGCTGTGATTCTCACAAGTACAACTCTACTCTCAGCTGTAGTCAAACACAGGACCAGTGAGCAGGATAGAAAGCATGCTAAGACATGCAACAGCAAAGAGCTACACATATTGAATTGTTCATTAACATCAGCAGAGTCATTCAAAAGAGCTGATGGCGAGGAAGATCCAGGGACTACACTCAGAGTGGATTTCTCGCCGTATAATCTTTCCTCTGAATGAACAGCAAAGATGATAATGAGTCGTCTGAGGGGTTTTTTTTTTATGCAGGTGTGAGACGAATAATCTGTCCGGCTGTACGGAACAGACCGTCCAAGAAGTCTGTGCTCCACTTTTCTGCAGATCTCAGTGAATGAATGTGTAGAGAAATGATTTGTAAAGTTTTATTCAGTGAAATTCATGAATGAAGACACTTCAGCAGCTTCTTGAGATATTTTCAAAAGTTGAATTTACTTCCACGTCCAGAACAGAGAACTGGATGTGACATAGCACGAGGGAGCCCCGCCTGTTATGGATATAATGACAGTTGTGTCATTAAAGAGGAAGAGATTGTTACAATGGACCTCAAGCTTTCAACTTTGAGCCTCTTAAAAGTCAAAGAGAGCAGGAACAAGATCAGGGGAAGTGACGGCTGCAGGAGACGTGAAGAGGAGCAGTGAGACCCAGTGGAAGACGAGGCAGGCGTGATGAGTGAGCGGCGTTAGCTAACCATATCTAACACTGTGTTTGTGTCACAGGTTGTTAGTTTATCATAAGGCAGTGAAGATGATTTATGGAGGAGACGAGCAGATATGACATGGATCCATGATTAGTAGCTTCACTGAGAATGGTCACTTTTTCCTCGTGTCTTGTACAACATATAAAAACAGTTAGCTACTTTTTCAGCAGCCATTTTCAGACAAAGGGATAGATTCATGTAAAATATGTAACCTGCAAGTCTCTAAAGATTCTTCAGCTAGTTCAAAACGCCGCAGCTCGAGTATTGACTAAAACTAGGAAGAGGGAGCACATTTCTCCAGTGTTAGCTTCTCTACACTGACTCCCAATAAAATGTAGAATAGAATTTAAAATCCTTCTTTTAACCTACAAAGCCCTTAAAAATCAGGCACCCTCGTATCTTAAAGAGCTCATAGTGCCCTATTACCCCTCTAGAACTCTACGCTCCCAACATGCAGGCTTGCTAGTTGTACCTAAAATCTCTAAAAGTAGTATGGGAGGTAGAACCTTCAGTTATCAGGCCCCTCTCCTTTGGAATCATCTACCAGTCAGGGTCCTGGAGGCAGACACCCTCTCCACTTTTAAGAGTAGGCTTCAAACTTTCCTTTTTGATAAAGCTTATAGTTAGAGCTGGATCAGGCTTGGACCAGCTTTTGTCATGCTGCTATAGGCCTAGACTGCCGGGGGAACTGGCACACTGACACACTGGGATCCTAGCTCACCTTCTTCCCCCCAACCCCTTCATCACTTACTTTAACTCTGCCTGTCCCATTAAAGTTACTAACCATAGACCTTTCTGGAGTCCCTGAGCTCCCTTGTCTCGTAGATTCCTCTGAGCTGCCGTAGACGTCCTCCTGCTGCGGACGATCTGGACTCCAGCGGCAACAGCTTCTACTACTCGTCTCATCACTATCACCTCTCTCTCTTACTCCCCTCTATCTGTCTTTCCAGACCCAACTCGGTCTCAGCAGATGTGTGTCTAACATGAGTCTGGTCCTGCTGGAGGTTTCTGCCTGTTAAAGGAAGTTTGTCCTCTCCACTGTAACTAGCTAAATACTGCGAGGTGCAATGCTCATGGTGGATTAAGGTGGGGTCAGACTGAGTCTTATCCTGTCTTGGTGTTGGGTCTCTGTTCATAATTTGACATAGAGTGGTCTAGACCTGCTATGTTTGTAAAAGCGTCTTGAGGTAACGTTTGTTGTGATTTGGCGCGATACAAATAAAGATTGATTGATTGATTGATTGAAGTTGTACTTTAAATTTGAGAAATTTTAGCACCAAGTGGTGACTTCCAGCATTAAAAAATGAAGCCATTGCAGAAGTGTGGAAGCTGCAGTTCCTTGAGTGTCCACTAGAGGCTGTCTACAAACGCTAAGGAAAGCCCATTAGGTGTGATGTTAAGAAGTCCAACTTCACAGTAGATAAAACATGTTGACAGCCTGGTACAAACACAGTTTGGGATAATTAATCTGTTTTGATTTTGTTGAGGTGAGGAGTTTGGCATAATTCAGCATAATTAGAGGTGTGGCTGACTTGACTGACTGAGCCCGCCTCAGCTCCCCCTCTTTGCTTCTTGCTAGCCAGCCCATAAGTTAGCTTGAGTCAGCATTTCTAACATGGCGACCGCTGTCTTTGGGCTTCAAAACGCCTCTTCAGAAACCAATGGGTGCGGTCACAGAGACAACACACCCACTACTTAGCTTGTGCATCCTGTCCAGTCAGTAAATGTGTCTGTGGCAGGGCATGCATGGGAGTCAGGGTTGTCTGCAGAGAGGACGGAGGGCAGTAAGACCCCACTTGCTCTGTGTGCAAAAAAACAGAGACATGGCTACGCTCCTCGTCCTCTCTTAGCTCCTCACTTCTAAAAAGTAATCAGCTAACGCCACAAACAGAATCTCATTGTGATAATTAGTTAAGGGCGCAGACTGCTGGGCTTTGATAACTTAGCGCCATCCCTCCACTCCTCCCCAGAGCCTTCCTCTTGTCCAAATAAGGCACCAGATTATGAAAGTCAAGACTTCAGAACTGCAGCCAATAAACCCTTGGTTGGCTTCATCCACTTCTTATATACAGTCTACAGTAATCATGTAAATAACATGAGGTCCCCAGGTGATTCTAGCCTCCTTTCAAGTCCTGAACAGACTGTCAGGATGCACAGGAAGGAAGGAAGGAAGGAAGGACAGGGTTCACATCACGGACAGATCACATCAGTGTCCGGGTCGCCGCCTTTATTCGAAAGTGAAACAAACTGGATGTGAAGAAGAGAGAACAGCTGAGGAAGAACTCCCCTGACCCCTGACCCCGTTCAGATAACTGTCAGAGGAGAAGACTGTTTCTACCTCAGTGACCGAGGCGCTCTACCTGAGCCTCTGTCGCGTCCAGTAAACACGAAGAGGAGAGATCCAAACTGATAGTCCTGTAGACCCGCTCAGAGGACAGGAGAGAGATCTGCGGTCTGATGCATGAAGCACCGATGGTGACGCTGAGAGGAGACCGCAGCTGCTCGCTGTGAGAGCGTTCAGCATTAATTAAACATCTGTAGGTAAATGAGACAGCTGCTGGTCTGGACGCTCACACCTGACATTTCAGTGAATCCACCCACAGCGAGGACGGTTCTCTGAGGCTCAGGGTGGATTTCCACAGACGGGAGAGGAAGCAGAGATGATGTGGTTTTAATAAATCCCAGCGACGCCGCGTTCACTGAGCAGATGAGGAGAACTCGAGGAGAACTCGAGGAGAACTCGAGGAGAACTCGAGGAGATCTCTCTGTGGTTCTGAGTTTCACATTTTCTAATTGTGCGAGTAAATTAAGTTCTGTCTTCTCTTATTCAAGACCTTACCGTGTGTGAAACTCTGGAGGTCTTAAACTTTTACAATAAATCAACTCCCTCTCTTGACTTTCTTTAAGTTCTGTTGACGTGGAAGAATTTCCTCTTCAGATCAAACCTCCATCTCAGACTGAACTCCACATCCAATTAATGAATCCATCATTTAATGGAGCTGGACTCACAGGCTGGATGATTGATCGATCGTATAAGTCATTCGTCAAGTTAAAACAGGATGATATATCACCTTCTTTCAGCCAATCATCATTGGAGGATTTAATGACTTCTTCGTTGTACCGTCTCTCTCGCTCTCACCTCCAGGTCATTAAATACGGAGGTCTGTGGAGTGGTTCCTGGACTCTGTGTTCCAGATGACAGAGTAAGAGCACAAAGGTCCTCTAGGGACCACGGCTGCAGCGCAACAATCAGCTGATCAAGTCTGTGATGAATGAGTCACGGATGTATCGTGAATATAACGACTCTGCGTCTGAGTTTGATGTAATTTTAGGGACATATATCGTGTGCACTGTGAGTTGTGTCATTATGAAAGCTGAAAACTTAATCTGAGGATTCTCTTCGATCCTGCTTTTCTGATTTAACTTCTAAAAAATTGAAGAAAGCGGGTAAAACAGTAGTGTTCAGCGAGGGAGGGACCTCTGAGTGAAGCTAGCTGCTGGTATCCTCGGATTCAGAAAGGTCCTGAATAGGGACGGGCATTTAAAGCCAAAATGCTATTCAATAATCATTGGCATTTATTCGACGATTATTCGAATAATCACACACACACCCCCAAAAAAAACACACACACTCACACACACTCACACACACACCTGTCCCTTTAACGTCCCGTTTGTGTTGCAGTCATGTTAACCAGCAGCATGATGAGGTGCAGCTAGTAGCGGGCAAAGACAGCGTCTTCCCAGAGACTGTAAATAAAATGGACAGCGTTGCTCCGCCTCTTCCCGTTGTACGGTTCTGAAGCCAAAAAATCCCTCTCCTGGGCGCCGCCATTGTGCAGCCAGAGCCTGCGAAGCCACTGTAATCAGTCCCTCCAGGATTTCGCTGGATTTTTTTGTGATTGTTGCGTCCCCAAAAAGCCTGAATTTGCAACAGTTTTTTGAAAATATTGTGGTGAAAGTTGCGATTTTTTTTGGTTGCTTTTTTCCCCCAATAACATCTCAGGGGCAAGTAAATACACTAAATTACAGTAGTTTTTAGAAAAAATTCTTGATGTGACCACTGACTGTATTTTGATTCTTTTGAATCACAGAAAAATGCCATGAAAGGACTGTCTTTCACATTTACGACGGTCCTTGAATGCACCTCGCAGCGACAGAGGCACGGACAGTCAGTCAGTTCACGGCACTCTGAAATGAATCTGCATCTTTGATGACTAGGAGTTGATCCAAACTTACTGAATGTGTCTGATGTTTCACCAAACTGGATTAAATCAAGCTGTAGACACGGAGCTTTTTACGGTAACCACGGCAACAACGTCAAACATCAAATATTAAACAGACGTCCCCCGGTTGTGTCTTTGTCACTAACGCACACCGGGGGGTAAAAATCCTCAATGAAGATGAGACAGATGCATGGAGGTGAGGAGAGCTGGTTCATAAAGCACACCTGCTGCAGGTAGAGACCAAGCTAACACTGAGCCCCTCAATCTATAAATAAGAACGTTGTCATGGTCACCTGTCCTGCCTGCATTCCCTTCTTTTCACCCGTTCTCTGTGCGTGTTTTATTGTTAAAAAAAATCCCGATCAAGTGAGGACTTACATTTATGTTCCAAGGAAGTCAAATTGATGACAAATCCGATGATGCACAGGGGCTGAGGTTAAGGTAATTGGTCAAATTTGCTGGAAAGTTGCGGTGATTGTATGAAATTGCAAGGCCGCGAAAAAATCACGCTGATTGGTTGAATTTGCGTTGATAGTTGCGATCGCGAAATCGCAACTTCCTGGAGGGACTGTGTAATAAGCTCCGCCCTACAGCGTAGCATCACAAGACGCTGTGTGCCCTTTGAAGTTTCCCTCTACGGCGGCTGTGAATCAAAGAAACAGGAAGTAAAACCCCGTTTTTTAACCTCTAATAACCAACGAAGAAGAAACTTTTCAGGAAAAAGAGGCCTTGAACACAAAACAGTCAAATACTAACGACATATAACCACAGCATACGGATGTAAGAAACATTCGTACCACGTGTTTTTATTTTTTAAAGTTTGACTGCAGTCTCATTCAAATGAATGGGGGAGACGGATTTTTTGACCTATACTGCAGCCAGCCACCAGGGGGCAGACACTCTGCTGAAAGCTTCACCACCAGCCGAGCGAGATGCACCCCTGCTTCTGCCTCAACGCTGACATCGCCCGTTATGTCGGTGTTTCTGTGACGAGGCGTGGCGTGTGTTTACATTTTACAGCCATCCTCAGTCTCTGGGAATACGTGTGTAGTAGTGTGAGATTTAAAAATGGAGAAAATCACCACGACTGTCGCTAATGCCTTCTTCTTCTTTTGCTATTTAATGCAGTGAGCATTCTTCTTCTTCTGTTACTTAATGTGGTTAGCAAACAGCTTCAAGACACTCTGTAGCCACCGTCTGGCAGGAATACTGTATTACAACAGGCACCGGTAAAAATGATAACAAATTGTACTTTAAAAATGAGAATATCCTTGGTAGCTCTTTGATTTTTACAAAGTGAACAAATATTCAAAAATCATTGCCCATCCCTCGTCATTATGAGAGCTGAAAACTTACTCTGAAGACACTTTTTCATTCAACTTTTCTGATTTAACTTCTAAAAAATTGAAGAAAGCGGGTAAAACAGCGGCTTTCAGTGAGGGAGGGACCTCTGAGTGAAGCTAGCTGCTGGTTTCCTCTGATTCACTAAAGGTCCTGAAGTCCTGTTGTTACCAAGTCCCACTCTATGGGTTCATGGGCTCACAGTTTACACACCTGCACCACCAGGTAACTCTGGATCTCTCCTGCTCTCCAGTTAGAGAAGAAGTTTCTGTCCTCTCTCTCTTTCTGCACGTTGAGTCCCATTCTTCCTAGCACGTCATTGTCGCTCTCAGAGTCACTCAGTCTTTAGTTTGGTTGGACTTTTGTCTTTCAAAGCTTGCATAACCACACAGCTGATCAGTGCTTCAACCAAGAATCTTACATGGTGGATCTGACCCTGTCTGCAGCAGTTGATAGCCTAGCTTCTGTTCTGGTTTTCTGGATCAACTTGGAGACGAAATTGCAAAGCTGGATGCCTCTTGAGAGAGTTTATTTGTCTTTTAATGGTCTTAGTTTATTGGGATCTTGTTGGTTTTGACTTTAATGTGTTGTGATGATTATTGCTTTTACATTCTGCCTTGTTCTTTTTAATTATGTGATCTTCACGGATTGCAATTTCATGTTTGCACGAGTGGACTGCAGGAAGAGTTGTTGCCACCTTTGCAAGATCCAAATAAAAATAAATACAATGGTGCTTTTTTTCCATACTGTATAATGTGACTTTCAGGATTGGGTGACGTTCAGAACAGCTCGTTAACAGCGTTTAAAATCCATCCTCTCCATACTTTTAAAAACAGTCATTTCATCCCTGAGCTCCAAGGACCAAACATGTCACACTGACACGCCTTAAAACCAAACAAAGTACCTCCATGTGTCATTAAGAGGATTCATTCACACTGCACACACCTTTTAAGAGCTTCAGACGAGTCAGCTGATGACTCAGAGGTCAATAACTGGAGGAAAAACACCAAAACATCCATCTTCTACCTGTCACTAACATCTTCATCTACTGCAGGCAGCAGATAGGATACATATCAGTGATCAATACACATATAAAGCAGTGCTCAATTGATCCGCTTTAAGCTGTTAACACCTTCCAGGTTGCCAGATTGTGCAAAATCCCTCCTGACTGATTTCATCCTCCTCTGGCAGGACTTCATCACTCGCTCCTGAAACCATAAAGAAGCCTTAAACAGCCGGATGTTCACTTGGCTTCTGGACAAGAGCTTCCATTAAAGATTACTGCCCATATTAATTAATCTTCTCATCATGCTGCAGCTATAAACTCAAAGTTTGGTCCATAAAAAGATGAAAGTCAGAGGAAAGTTTGTGTGATGGGGAGAGACGTCTGAAACACATGTTCAGCTCCTCTCAGAGGAGAGAGTTTTAAAGACAGAGGAGCTGATCGATTCCCGCTTTTAAAAACATTTAGCTGGATCGATATCGTCGTGGGCAACTTTTCCATCCAACCCAAAAATCAATCAGCGTGTAATTATTCTGGCTACGCTCCAGAGCATCTGGACCCAAATCCATTTAATCAACATTAATGATCTATTTACAGCCTGAGTGTCGCTGGATTATTTCAAAAGCTCTGAATTAATAACCTTTCTAACATTTTAATGACGGAAATTAAACAGATTAAGAGCTGGGTGATGTCACCCTCCTTAAAACTACACTCATGTGTCCTTCCTTCCAGTTTGAAGGGAAGAAAGATGTCCCTGACCCAACCCTTCATGCACAAGTCTCATCTTCAACCAGAGAATGAAAAAAATGCAAAAAAAATCACCTCTCTTTAACATGTTTGCAGCTTTTTAAAAATGAAAATGATGCAAAACTTTAGCAGAGCGGACTGAGGGACCTTTCTGACCTCAGGTGCAAACACTCACATTAATGCTGCTTCCAATTACAGTAGACCAAAGCAGCAGCTAACCACTGTTTAAATTCATGATATTACACTTTGTACCAACACTTCTCCTCTGGTTGAATCCTCCTATCACCATAAAACTGGCTTCTTGTGACAGTGAGACTGATTCTCTGTTGTTTTAGGGGAATTGTTTCCAAACCTGGCAACCACATTTTGTTCTCATTGATAGTTGATGAAGACATTTTGCCAAAATCTGCTGATTAAACACAGAGTGCTCTTTCCAAATTGTTCCTTTCCAGGAAGAGGAAGAGGAAACTAGGTTACTCTATGTTGTGCATGTTCTACTACAAGCAAATAAAGAGCAGATCTCCAACTCTGGAGGAGAAAAGTCGATGAGGTGTTCAGTAAACTCCAAGTCAGGACTGTTCTGCAGTGTTTTCAAAGCTGGTTTATAAAAGTACCAGAAGCTTGATGCCTACCTTGGACGTGGTCCCGGGGTCCTCTTAGTGAACTGTTGTATTCCCTTCGCCTCCTCGTCCTCTCTCCTCTTCCCCTCTTCTGTCCTCTCTCCTTCCCCTCTTCTGTCCTCGGGTCTTGGCTCCTAACGTCGCTCCATCCCTCCGACTCTCCGGACGCACCGTTACCGGCGGACCATGCAGCTCTGCCGGGGGAAACTTCCAGCCAAAGTGCGGATCTGTGGACGGAGGGAGAAGGAGGGAGAAGAGGGGCAGAGGTGTAAACCTGATCTCCAGGAGAGAAACCTGACTGCTGCCGCGCTGAAACTCAATCTGAGGCGACAGACAGGGAGCGCGCTCCGAGCAGCAGCAGCAGCAGCAGCGCACAGGCTGATGGAGACAGGAGGAGGGTGGAGGAGGGAGGAGGAGGAGGAGGGGGGCGTGGAGGAGGCTACGACAGGCAGGTGGATGTGTGCATGTTGTATCTTTTGGCCACTACAGGAGGAAGCAGAACTCTCCACTGAGGATGCACACAGAGGGTTTTAAACTGGACTCACACATCCAGGTCCGGGGTGTATTTAGGATCAGTTTAGGAGGTTCAAGGATCAGAAAATATAATAATGCATGCTGCAAATATCTAAAATCCTCTCCTCCAGCTGCTGCCAGTGGTTTTATGACAAATAAAGATTTTACAGCCATGAATAAATTCGACTGTGAGGGGGAGAGAAAATTTCAGTCTAAATTTAAGCTTCATTAAAAATTAATCCCAGAAAAAAAAAACTTAACAGTCTGTGGGTTTCATCATATCAGGGTGAGGTAATACAGAGATCATGGAAGAACACAAAGAATACAAAAGATAAAGATACAATGAGGCTGCACAAGACGCCTGAATGGAATATCAAATATGCATCTATGTTAACATTCTACTGCAAGTTCTCCTAAATCTAACAAACAAGAGTTTCAGCCCTGCAGCGATGCTCAGAGCTTCTTTCTAATGTCCAGCAGGGGGCGACTCAGCTGGTGCAAAGCAGTCTGATTGTGTTTTTCAACACAGCAAATTATGGTCCCATTTAGAGTCAGAGAGACCGATAACTGTGATAAACAAGTTTGAACCACAGTTGATTGACATTGTGTATCTGCTGAGCTGGAGGCTGCAGTTTCAGGACCACAATCCTGAGACCGTATCACTACGACCCTCGTGTTGTTGCAGGATCCAATGCACTAGGTGGTGCCGTTGCAAATTGCGGTCCTGATTCTGCAGCCTCTTTAGACACGCTACTCAACTCAGAGAGTAGTATGGCAACATTTATGCAACCTCCCGTCCAATATGTGGTTTTAGCACCGCCTGCAGACAAAGCTGTACCTTCTGTCTCTTTGCTGATCTTGTCTTGTTCATGTTTCAGGTTTTTCTGATGAAAGAATATCATCCTGTCGTATTTTAACTGTCAGTAGAACTCTCACTGCAAATCTGTGCTTTGGAAAATGTGAGAAAAAAGCTGTTCAGGCATAAATGTTCTCTGACACTGACACAGGACGCTAATGGTCTCTGCAGGATTTTTTAACGTGTTGCCGACTCAACTCAACTTTCAGTCAACCTAGAAACAGATAAAGGTGAAGCTGAGGCAGCTACATCACATCACACCTGCCTGTCAGTCAGCTGAGCCTAATTCTGCAAACCCATGCAGAACTCTAAGTCTTCATATCTTTGAAATGGACAAGTTCTAAAACAGACGTTCAGTGTGTATGAGGAAAGAAATCAGCATGTTTTAATTCTGCTAAAAAAATTGATTCTAACACAACACTTTGAGGATTCACTGGCTTTTGGAGACAGCCTCTAGTGGACACTCAAGGAACTGCACCTTTTTTTGCACTTCCTCATTGGCTTCATTTTCAAACACTGGAGGTTTCCCCTTGCCTGATGCCTTGGTGCTTTTATTTTGAAAGGTTGCAAAAGCTACTTCCCCAGATCATAACGTCACAGGACTAAATGAAAACAGCTCAAAGAATGATCGACAGGGACAAATGTTGGATGTATTGGCGCCTCTGTCCTGTCTCTCTCGCTCTCTCTGTCCCCTGCAGATTCACACACACCAAGTGTAAGAAAGAGAGAGTTCATCCTCTGGTTGATGTCAATCTTCTATAGATAAAAAATCTAAATGTCACAGTCCCCCACAGACACACAGTGGAGGAATAAAATGAAGAACATTTTCGATATGGAGAGTATCATTTTGTAATTAAAGTAAAAAAACAAATGTTTTCTAGATGAGGCCAGCACTTCCTCATCACTGTTTTAGTTGACATTCTAATGGACTGATTTGTGATATACAATATTATTCAAGTTTTATTTTATTATTTATAAATTTTTCTTTAAAGTTTACTCTCTTTTTCTCTTGTCTATTATTCTAATGATTATTTATAATATTATTTTTATGTATTAATTTACATTTATATTTATTTTGGTTTATTTTGATTGATTAATTGCAATTTATTTTGTATGTATTTGTTTATTAATTTTTCATTTTTATTTTATTAAAAAATTTTTTTAATATTTGCGTTTAATTTCTGCATTGTTGTTTTGTTTTGTGATAGCTGACTCTAATAAAACATTTCTTTTTTAAATAATAAAATAATAATTACATCTCCAAAACCTCCACCTGCTGTGCCTGCATCCAGACAGGAGAGACATAATGACAGTCATAAGAGGATTTGATGACAGATAGCGCCCCCTGCTGTTTAAACAAGGGCGAAGATATCTCATTTTCATCTCACTGATTTGAATCATCTCTCATGTGTACTGATTAATCACTGTCTAAGTGTTAATGTCAGTCTGTTTAATAAGCAGCAAACCTCCTCACAGCAGCTTTAAAGGCTGAGGTAATGATGGAGGTTTTAAGGCCTTTAGATTCCAACAGTGAAGAAATGAGCTCAACAACAGCCAGCCTGAAAAATGACACAGATATCCTTTAAAAGTTCAGAGACAAAATATTAATGAAATGAAGTAACTGAGGTCCAGAGATTGAAATGTCTTGGTGGTAAATGATGTCTTTGTGTGTTCCTGCGGGGTTATTAGTGCGATGTAGAAACGGGCTGACCAGGAGATGGGATACGCTAGACTGAATCATCCACCTGCCCTTTGAGCAAATTGTCCGTCTGGCAGCTCCCCACCTCTCTCTCTCTCTCTCTCCTCACCTCTCTCTCTCTCTGTCTCTGCCTCTGTGTGTGTGTCTGTGTGTGTGTCCCGGAATTACTGGAGACGAGACTGCCCCCTGCAAATAAACGGTCATTACCATGGAAACCACACTACGAGCTGGGATGGGATGATGTTGTTGATCATGGCAACAGTGGCAGGAAGCCAGAGCAACAGCCCGGCTCTACCCCAGGGGCAAGACAGAGAGTGAACTCTGGGGTTTGATACCAGTGCACACACACATTCACACACACACACACACACACACACACACACACACACACACACACACACACACTCACACACTCAGATGATTCCCAGTTTTACTGACAGGAACTCTACATAAATGATCTTCAGGTCTGAAACTGCTGCTACCTCTGTGTGAGCGACGCCATTTTCTGCACTCTTCAGCAGCACTAAGCTCCGTCATGATCAGGAATGTGATCATTTGGTTTGGGAGGCTGGGTCCTGATTTTAAGGAAGAGTCTAAAGATGCGTTTCCACCAAGTGTTCCAGTTAAAACCCTTTTGTGTAATATCTGAAGTTAAATGATTCAGCCTGTCCCTGATAAAAAGTAAAAAGAAAACATTCTTGATGTGACCACTATGCAGATATTTTGATTCTCTTGATTCAAATAAAAATGCCATGGACACAATATAAGGGCTGTATTGTACTTTAACGACGGTCCCTGAATGCACCTCGCAGTGACAGAGGCACTTGACAGACAGGTCATGGTACTCTGAATTAGTGATGTGTCATGATCAAAGTCTGCAGCTCTGAGAGTCGATGCTTTATAGTGAATCAGTTTGTTCCTTTCGCTGCTTAGCTCTCTCAGTGCTCAGTCCCAGCTCTGCTCACAGCAGAACTTTGTTTTGATTGGTCAGCATGGCGGCCATGCGGCCAATCACATGTGAGGATATAGGATACAGGTGATGGAGGGGAGGCTGTGTATCGTGGCTTCATCTGTTCCTTCTGAGAGGGTTAGGGTTAGGGTTCTTCTCAAAGACCGGGCTAATACTCACTGAGAGGAGAAACAGGATCAGACCATCCAAACTGAGGCATCTGATTTTACTCAATGCCAACCTGAGGACATTAATAATGTTTGCTCCAGTTTGGTTCTGGTTCTGTTTCCTTGAGTTTGGCGCTGGTTCGGTTTCTGGTTCAGCTCTGGTTCGGCCCTGGTTTGGTTCTGGTTCGGTTCTGTTCTTGTTCGGTCCTGGTTCTGTTCTGGTTCGGTTCTGTTCTTGTTCGGTTCTGGTTCAGTTCTGGTTCGGTTCTGGTTCGGTCCTGTTCTTCTTCGGTCCTGGTTCGTATCTGGTTCGGTTCGGTTTGATTTGGTTCTGGTTCTGGTTCGGTTCTGGTTCGGTTCTGGTTCGGTTCTGGTTCGGTTCGGTTCTGGTTCGGTTCTGGTTCGGTTCTGGTTCGGTTTGATTTGGTTCTGGTTCGGTTTTGGTTCGGTTTTGGTTCGGTTCTGGTTCGGTTCTGGTTCAGTTTTGGTTCGGTTCGGTTCTGGTTCGGTTCTGGTTCGGTTCGGTTCTGGTTCTGGTTCCGTTCAGTTTGGTTCTGGTTCGGTTTGGTTCTGGTTCGGTTCTGGTTCGGTTTGGTTCTGGTTCGGTTTGGTTCTGGTTCGGTTTGATCCTGATTCTGGTTCGGTTTGCTTAAGTTTGGATCTGGTTCTGTTTGCATGAGGTTGGTTCTGGTTCTGTTTGTTTAAGTTTAGTTCTGGTTCAAACCCTAACTCTAATCTTAACCCTAACCCTAACCCTAATCATAAACCTAACCCTAACCCTAATCCTAATCCTAACCCTGACCCTAATCCTAACCCTCACCCTAATCCTAACCCTAACCCTAACCCTAATCCTAACCCTCACCCTCACCCTAATCCTAGTCCTAACCCTAACCCTAATCCTAACCCTAACCCTAATCCTAACCCTAACCCTGACCCTGACCCTAACCCTAACCCTAATCCTAATCCTAATCCTAACCCTAACCCTAATCCTAACCCTAACCCTAATCCTAATCCTAACCCTAACCCTAACCCTAATCCTAATCCTAACCCTAACCCTAATCCTAATCCTAATCCTAACCCTAATCCTAACCCTAACCCTAATCTTAACCCTAACCCTAACCCTAATCCTAACCCTAATACTAATCCTAACCCTAATCCTAACCCTAACCCTAATCTTAACCCTAACCCTAATCCTAATCCTAACCCTAATCCTAACCCTAATCCTAATCCTAACCCTAACCCTAACCCCAACCCTAACCCTAACCCTAATCCTTACCCTAATCCTAACCCTAACCCTGACCCTAACCCTAACCCTAATCCTAACCCTTACCCTAATCCTAACCCTAACCCTAACCCTAATCCTAACCCTAACCCTAATCCTAACCCTAACCCTAACCCTAATCCTAACCCTAACCCTAATCCTAACCCTAACCCTAATCCTAACCCTAACCCTAGCCCTAAACTTAACCCTAATCCTAACCCTAACCCTAATCATTACCCTAAACCTAATCCTAATCCTAACCCTAACCCTAATCCTAACCCTAACCCTAACCCTAACCCTAACCCTAACCCTAATCATTACCCTAAACCTAATCCTAATCCTAACCCTAACCCTAATCCTAACCCTAACCCTAACCCTAACCCTAACCCTAATCCTAACCCTAACCCTAATCCTAACCCTAACCCTAACCCTAATCCTAACCCTAACCCTAATCCTAACCCTAACCCTAATCCTAACCCTAACCCTAATCCTAACCCTAACCCTAGCCCTAAACTTAACCCTAATCCTAACCCTAACCCAAACATAACCCTAACCCTCATCCTAACCCTAACCCTAACCCTAATCATTACCCTAAACCTAATCCTAATCCTAACCCTAACCCTAATCCTAACCCTAACCCTAACCCTAATCCTAACCCTAATCCTAACCCTAACCCTAATCCTAACCCTAACCCTAACCCTAAACCTAACCCTAATCCTTACCCTAACCCTAACCCTAACCCTAATCCTAACCCTAACCCTAACACTAACCATAATCCTAACCCTAACCCTAATCCTAACCCTAACCCTAATCCTTACCCTAACCCTAATCCTTACCCTAACCCTAACCCTAACCCTAATCCTAACCCTAACCCTAATCCTAACCCTAACCCTAACCCTAATCCTAACCCTAACCCTAATCCTAATCCTAACCCTAATCCTAACCCTTAGCCTAACCCTAATCCTAACCCTAACCCTAACCCAAACATAACCCTAACCCTCATCCTAACCCTAATCCTAACCCTTACCCTAACCCTAATCCTAACCCTAACCCTAATCATAACCCTAACCCTAATCCTAACCCTAACCCTAACCCTAATCCTAACCCTTACCCTAACCCTAATCCTAACCCTAACCCTAATCATAACCCTAATCCTAACCCTAACCCTAACCCTAATCATAACCCTAACCCTAATCCTAACCCTAACCCTAACCCTAATCCTAACCCTTACCCTAAACCTAATCCTAACCCTAATCATAACCCTAATCCTAATCCTAACCCTAATCCTAACCCTAACCCTAACCCTAATCCTAACCCTAGCCCTAACCCTAATCTTAACCCTAATCCTAATCCTAACCCTAACCCTAACCCTAATCCTAACCCTAACCCTAACCCTAACCCTAATCATAACCCTAATCCTAATCCTAACCCTAATCCTAACCCTAACCCTAACCCTAATCCTAACCCTAGCCCTAACCCTAATCTTAACCCTAATCCTAATCCTAACCCAAACATAACCCTAACCCTCATCCTAACCCTAACCCTAATCATAACCCTAACCCTAGCCCTAACCCTAATCCTAAACCTAACCCTAATCCTAACCCTAACCCTAATCCTAACCCTAATCCTAACCCTTACCCTAAACCTAATCCTAACCCTAACCCTAACCCTAATCATAACCCTAATCCTAATCCTTACCCTAACCCTAACCCTAGCCCTAACCCTAATCTTAACCCTAATCCTAATCCTAACCCAAACATAACCCTAACCCTCATCCTAACCCTAACCCTAATCATAACCCTAACCCTAGCCCTAACCCTAATCCTAAACCTAACCCTAATCCTAACCCTAACCCTAATCCTAACCCTAATCCTAACCCTTACCCTAAACCTAATCCTAACCCTAACCCTAACCCTAATCATAACCCTAATCCTAATCCTAACCCAAACATAACCCTAACCCTAACCCTAACCCTAACCCTAACCCCTAACCCTAACCCTAACCCTAACCCTAACCCTAATCCTAACCCTTACCCTAACCCTAATCCTAACCCTAACCCTAACCCTAATCATAACCCTAATCCTAATCCTAACCCTAATCCTAACCCTAACCCTAACCCTAATCCTAACCCTAGCCCTAACCCTAATCTTAACCCTAATCCTAATCCTAACCCAAACATAACCCTAACCCTCATCCTAACCCTAACCCTAATCATAACCCTAACCCTAATCATAACCCTAACCCTAGCCCTAACCCTAACCCTAATCCTAACCCTAATCATAACCCTAACCCTAACCCTAATCCTAACCCTAATCCTAACCCTAATCCTAATCCTAATCCTAACCCTAATCATAACCCTAACCCTAACCCTAATCCTAATCCTTACCCTAACCCTAACCCTAATCCTAACCCTAATCCTAACCCTAATCATAACCCTAACCCTAATCCTAACCCTAATCCTAACCCTAACCCTAATCCTAATCCTAATCCTAACCCTAATCATAACCCTAACCCTAACCCTAATCCTAACCCTAACCCTAATCCTAATCCTTACCCTAACCCTAACCCTAACCCTAATCCTAACCCTAATCCTAACCCTAATCATAACCCTAACCCTAAACCTAACCTAAATCCTAAACCTAACCCTAATCCTAACCCTAACCCTAATCCTAACCCTAACCCTAATCCTAACCCTAATCCTAACCCTAATCCTAACCCTAACCCTAATCCTAACCCTAACCCTAATCCTAACCCTAATCCTAACCCTAATCATAACCCTAATCCTTGAGTGTGGTTCTGGTTCATTTTGCTTGAGTTTGGTTCTTGTTCTGGTTTGCTTGAGTTGGTTCTGGTTCTGGTTCTGGTTCTGGTTCTGGTTCGGTTTGCTTGAGTTGGTTCTGGTTCTGTATCATTTATTAAAAGCTTTAATAATAGAAACACCAACACTTCTGTACCAAACTGAATCGGACCACTTGCTAAAAACAGAAGTAAGACCTCCACCTACTTCAGTCTATCTTGGTTTTCAGACGAGTCACAAAACCAAGATAGACCTGAAGGACTCACAACACTACACACAAAACTACACACAACACTACACACAAGACTACACACAACACTACACACAACACTACACACAACACTGCACACAAGGATGGAAACAGGAAGCTTGAACATGGCTGTGAATCTTTTGGTCACCTTGTTTAATTTGTATTAAAACACTGAGCTGAGACCACTTCTTAATTTCCCTCCCCTCCCCCTTTGTTATTTTTGTATCATGTATGTTTTCATGTGATACTGTCAGTCTGAGAGAGCTGCCATTGAAAGAAGGAGAGACTTTGTTTACTCTTACAATGTTTCTCCAAGTCTTAAGTGTGCTACAGAAACAACAAACAAAGCTGTCCTCCATCAAGGCTGCACGAAATCTGTCAGATTGTTTCATCTGCGCCAGGATCAGCCTCGGCACAGAGAACCACGGGGAACGTGTGCCAGATATTTTTAATTCAAGTTCTCCATTAAAATGTTCAAAAAAGGTCTCCTGCAAAGAAATCCTTTAAACTGGTCCTGGATCCAAATCAAAAGCAGAACACTTGGTCTGAAGCTGACGGACTTAAGAGTCAAATCTTCACTGAAATCTGTGCACACATTTGAGAAATATCCTGCTGATGCGTAAACATACAGGAGAGACAGTTAGAAAAGGATGAGGTCTGTATGGGTGAGTGTTTCCACTGATGTAAGGTCAGAATAGAGATGGATAAAAGTTGTTTAAGTTGTTTGAATCTAAACTAGTTCTTCTAATTTTTAAAGGGGACATATCACGCTTTTTTCATCAACATATATTGGTGTAAGAGGTCCCCAAAACATGTCTTTAAAGTTTATGCTCAAAAAAACACTTTGAAATCAGATTTTGGTCTGCCTGAAAAACCCTCTTCTTCAGTCCTCCTCAGAACACTCTGTTTTCTCTCTGACCACGCCCCCTCAGGAAGTGGGTGTGGCCTCGGCTGTCCAGCACGTTGATCTAATGTTTACATGTTGGCTGAATATACACGGCTGCTCACAGACCCGCGTTACTTCAACCCTCTGAATCTGATCCTGACGGAGAGGCGCCTGCAGCAGGACCTTTCTGAACCATTGGTCACAGATTTAGTGTTTCTTGTTGTTTTATTTGTCAGTATGTCGACGTGTGTCTTGGTATACAGCTACGAACATGTAGCTATGTGGCTATGCTAACTAGCGCTAGCACTTATCCATGACAAATAAAAATCATCCACTAGATCTTCAAATCTGCAGACGTGGGGAGTCAAACCGACCTTTGTGTTTATTAAGACAGCCTACAACTAGCATGCCTCCCTCCTAAGCTCCTTGTTAGCACACATGTGTGCAGGGAATGAAAAACGGAGGAGGGGTTGAGTTGTATTTTATACAGTCTATGGGCTGAACAAGCTCCGAGCTCTGACTCCGTGACAGACCGGATATTGTTGTTACGTAACAAAAACACGGAAGTCTGAAACGGCTCGTTTCACACACATTTACAGAAAGGTGGAGAAATCAGAACAGGGGCAGAATGGATTTTGTTCATTCTCGGGGGGTTTGTAGACAGGGACACATATTTCAGGTAAAGAACCATTAAAAAGTCAATTTTGCATGATATGTCACCTTTAAGTAAAATTATTGAAAAAGCTGTTTTTCAACAATTGAACAATTATCTAATGATAAATGACTGTTTTGATGTCTTCCAATCAGGATTCCGATCACATCACAGCACAGAGACCACTCTAGTCAAGGTCCTCAATAATATTCATTTAAACACAGACAATGGCAAAATTTCAGTTTTGGTATCACTTGATCTTAGTGCTGCTTTTGACACAGTTGACCACAAGATACTACTGGACAGACTTGAAAACTGGGT
>NC_048274.1:942571-995916 GCF_009762535.1 Notolabrus celidotus | reverse complement strand
GTTCGGTTCTGGTTCAGTTCTGGTACGGTTCTGGTTCGGTTCTGGTTCGGGTCTGGTTCTGGTTCTGTTTGCTTGAGTTCGGTTCTGTTTCGGTTCGGTTCTGGTTCAGTTCTGGTTCGGTTCTGGTTCGGTTCGGTTGGTTCGGTTCGGTTCTGTTTCGTTCTGGTTCGGTTCTGGTTCGGTTCTGGTTCGGTTCTGGTGTCGGTTCAGTCGGGTTCTGGTTCGGGTCGGTTCGGTTCTGTGTTCGGTTCTGGTTCGGTTTCTGGTTCGGTTCGGTTCGGTTGGTTCTGGTGTCGGTCTGGTTCAGTTCTGGTACGGTTCTGGTTCGGTTCTGGTTCGGGTCTGGTTCGGTTCTGGTTCGGTTATGGTTCGGTTCTAGTTCGGTTCTAGTTCGGTTCTAGTTCGGTTATGGGTGTGAGTGTAACCCTAACCCTAACCCTAACCCTAATCCTAATCCTAACCCTAACCCTAACCCTAACCCTAGCCCTAACCCTAATCCTAACCCTAACCCTAACCCTAACCCTAATCCTAATCCTAACCCTAACCCTAACCCTAACCCTAATCCTAACCCTAACCCTAACCCTAACCCTAATCCTAACCCTAACCCTAACCCTAGCCCTAACCCTAATCCTAACACTAACCCTAACCCTAACCCTAACCCTAACCCTAACCCTAATCCTAACCCTAATCCTAATCCTAACCCTAATCCGAACCCTAACCCTAACCCTAACCCTAACCCTAATCCTAACCCTAACCCTAACCCTAACCCTAACCCCTAAACCTAACCCTAATCCTAACCCTAACCATAATCCTAACACTAACCCTAACCCTAACCCTAACCTAACCCTAATCCTAACCCTAACCCTAACCCTAACCCGAATCCTAACACTAACCCTAACCCTAACCCTAACCCTAATCCTAACCTAACCCTAATCCTACCCTAACCCTAACCCTAACACTAACCCTAACCCTAACCTAATCCTAACCCTAACCCTAACCCCTAATCCTAAACCCTAACCCTAATCTAACCCTAACCCTAACCCTAACTCTAACCCCTAACCCGAACCCTAATCCTAACCTAACCCTAACCCTAACCTAATCCTAACCCTAACCCTAACCCTAACCCTAATCCTAATCCTAACCCTAACCCTAATCCTAACCCTAACCCTAACCCTAACCCTAATCCTAACCCTAACCCTAACCCTAACCCTAGCCCTTACCCCTAATCCTAACCTAACCTAATCCTAACCCTAACCCTAACCCTAACCCTAACCCTAATCCTAACCCTAACCCTAACCTAATCCTAACCCGAACCATATCCTAACCCTAACCCTAATCCTAACCCTAACCCTAACTGTAACCCTAATCCTAATCCTAACCCTAACCCTAACCTAACCCTAACCCTAATCCGAACCCTAACCCTAACCTAACCCTAACCCTAATCCTAACCCTAACCCTAACCCTAATCCTAACCCTAACCCTAATCCTAACCCTAACCCTAACCCTAACCCTCACCCTACCCTAACTCTAACCCCTAACCCTAACCCTAATCCTAACCCTAACCCTAATCCTAACACTAACCCTAACCCTAACCCTAACCCTAACCCTAATCCTAACCCTAACCCTAACCCTAACCCTAATCCTAACACAACCCTAACCCTAACCCTAACCCTAATCCTAACCCTAACCCTAATCCTAACCCTAACCCTAACCCTAACACTAACCCTAACCCTACCCTAATCCTAACCCTAACCCTACCCTAATCCTAACCCTAACCCTAATCCTAACCCTAACCCTAACCCTAACTCTAACCCCTAACCCTAACCCTAACCCTAACCCTAATCCTAACCCTAACCCTAACCCTAACCCTAACCCTAATCCTAACCCTAACTGTAACCCTAATCCTAATCCTAAACCTAACCCTAACCCTAACCCTAATCCTAATCCTAACCCTAACCCTAAACCTAACCCTAACTCTAACCCTAATCCTAATCCTAACCCTAATCCTAACCCTAACCCTAACCCTAACCCTAACCCTAATCCTAACCCTAACCCTAACCCTTACCCTAATCCTAACCCTAACCCTAATCCTAACCCTAACCCTAACCCTAACCCTAACCCTAATCCTAACCCTAACCCTAACCCTAACCCTAACCCTAGCCCTTACCCTAATCCTAACCCTAACCCTAATCCTAACCCTAACCCTACCCTAACCCTAATCCTAACCCTAACCCTAACCCTAATCCTAACCCTAACCCTAATCCTAACCCTACCCTAATCCTAACCCTAACCCTAATCCTAACCCTAACCCTAACTGTAACCCTAATCCTAATCCTAACCCTAACCCTAACCCTAACCCTAATCCTAACCCTAACCCTAACCCTAACCCTAATCCTAACCCTAACCCTAACCCTAACCCTAACCCTAATCCTAACCTAACCCTAACCCTAATCCTAACCCTAACCCTAATCCTAACCCTAACCCTAATCCTAACCCTAACCCTAACCCTAACCCTAACCCTAATCCTAACCCTAACCCTAACCCTAATCCTAACCCTAACCCTAACCCTAACCCTCACCTCACCCTTCTCTGTGCAGAGTATCGTACACGTTGAACTCACCAGAGTCTGGAGTTGTTGAGGACTGGAACTTCAGGTCTGAATTTCCTGTAGGGGGCGTTCTTGAACATGCAGTCTACAGACTCCAGCACCTCCACCATGGACAGGTACTGCAGAGGACCAGAGCGACACGTTAACACCTGCAGAGTGTTCATAGTGCTGCAGCGAGATCTCCTGCAGAGTCTACCTGAGCGTACCTGAGGTTTGGTCATCTCGATGGCGATGTTCTGGACCTCCATGTGCAGCTTAGCTTTCGGAGTCTTCAGCTCCTGCTCAGCGTTCGGGTTGATGCACATTTTAGCCGAAGCAAAGATCGGCTTGAACACTACAAACAAAGAAAGCAGCCAATCAGTGGAGAGGAGATGGTGATGACAGTACGGGTTCCTGTGAGGGTCAAACGGTCTCAACAGGAAGAGTCAACAAAACAAGACTGAAACTTGATTTAAAGTTCCTCCTGTAAACTAACAATCTGCAGTTTAAGCTCTTAAGATGTGAACTTACTGTACTGATAATGAGGGAGCTCCTGATCCTTACTGCTGATCCCACACTTCAGCTGATTCTGAGGGAAGAGGAGAGAGAGGGAAGAAGTCAAAGACCCTGAAGAAAAGTTTAAATAAAGGATGAAACAGCAGGACAGGTAGGGGGGGCGGCTTTGGAGAAGGTCTGACCCCTCAGGTTCGGTGCTTGGAACTGAGAGAGGTTGGAGTCTGAAGGAGTGTGATTGTGGAGGAGGTGGGGAGGGAATCTGTGAGTGGACTGAAAAACTACAATTTAACATTTTTAAAAAATGTAATTTTAAATTTAATAATTAAAAAATTGAAATAACTAAATAATTTTAAAATTTTAAAAATGTAATAACTAAATAATTTAAAAATTTTAAAAAAATTAATAGATAATAATTTAAAAATTTGAAAATTTAAAAATTTTAAATTTAAAAATTAAAAAAATGTAATAACTAAATAATTTAAAATTTAAAAAATGTAATAACTAAATAATTAAAAAATTAAAAAAAATTAATAGATGATAATTTAAAAATTTAAAAATTTAAAATTTAAAAATTTAAAAATTTAAAATTTAAAAATTCTAAAAATTAAAAATTAAAAAGGAGTTTCTGAACGAACTGAGGAAACACTCTCATGATATCTTAATGAGGATAAATAAGATGGAACAGGAAATTAAACTCACCAAAAATAAAATAAACACTAAAATATTAAACCATTAAAAGAAAATAAGATGCTATACTTAAAATAAATAAATACAATAAAATAAATAAAAAGTGACTACAGTTTGAACTAGATAATAAATAAATAAATAAATAAATAAAGTAAGGTGAAATAAAAATGTTAGAAGAATAAAACTAAAGGGAGACTAAAATGCTCGGTCTTGAGTTTGCTTGTAAAAACATTAATGAGATATAAGGAAGAATAGATGTGAGGAACTTTGTCGTGAATCAGTGGTTGGAAGGGAGACCCTCTGATTGGTCGGGTCTCAGCATCCTCCAATCAAAGAGAGACCTGGTTCCAGGGTCTGGGCGTCTCCACTCCAAATTAGCATTTTCTGATCCCTAACCCTAAACCTTTTTCTTTTGGACACATCTTCTCCTGTTTTTGGTAAGTCAGGGAGTTAGGTTCAGTTCAGGGCTAGCACTGGTGACCCCCCACTGTCCCTCCAGGGGGTTAAATGTTCCTTACTAAAAAGGAAACTCCAAAAACAGAGAAAATAGATGAAAAATAAAGATCTAAGATCCTTAATGTAGCTGGTCTGTAGAAACATGTTTGTGTTTCCTGTGCTGCTGTAAATGAACCTGCTGCCTCTGATACCATCATTAATCTGGTTTAGTCACTTCAGAGGTAGAAAACAGATTAAAAACAATATATCTGCATGGTTTTATTTACAATTTAACAGCTATTCTCTTTTATTTTTTCGGTTCTAGTTCGGTTCTAGTTCGGTTATGGTCGTAATAACCCTAATCCAAACCCTAACCCTAACCCTAATCCAAACCCTAACCCTAACCCTAACCCAACCCTAATCCTAATCATAACCCTAACCCTAATCCTAACCCTAACCCTAACCCTAATCCTACCCCTAACCCTAACCCTAACCCTAACCCAACCCTAACCCTAACCCTAACCCTAATCCTAACCCTAATCCTAACCCTAACCCTAATCCTAACCCTAACCCTAACCCTAATCCAAACCTAACCCTAACCCAACCCTAACCCTAATCCTAACCCTAACCCTAATCCAACCCTAACCCTAACCCTAATCCTAACCCTAATCCAAACCCTAACCCTAATCCAAACCCTAATCCAACCCTAACCCTAATCCAAATCCTAACCCTAACCCTAATCCAAACCCTAACCCTAACCCTAACCCTAATCCAACCCTAACCCTAATCCTAACCCTAATCAGATAATTCTGAATAAAATATGAAAGTTTAAAAAGTGTTTTTGTTTATGGAACGTATTTAGTGACCCCCCAGGTTTCTTGTGTTCAGGGTATGTAAGAGTTTGAAGTTCACCCTGAGGTTTTATTTCACTTTTTTCTTTTGCATTTCTCTCTTTGTTTATCTGATTGTTGACTTCGGCTCAGGCTGTGTTTTGGGGACGAGGGAGGTGGAACAACCTCTTTAAACTTTATGTTGCACACCTGACGGGTTTGTAAAAGTCCAGCAAGAGAGAGACAAAGCCTCCACGACTCACCACGATGTCTTCCCATGATCCTTTGTAGAAGATCGGGCTGTTGACGTTCCAGTAGGCGCAGAGACTCTCCAGACGCCCGAGCTGAAAACGAGTCACATCGGGGAAATAAGCTTTAGTCCTAAAGTTTGACTGTGTTTACTGACTCTGATATGAACCAATCAGAGAGCAGGGTTTGTCTTAACGAGGTGACAGAAGATTGAGGATGAGCAGAGCGTCTCTCACCTTATAGATGATCTTTGCTGCTTCGTTCAGGATGCACGCCTTCCAGTTTTCATCTGTTGTCTGAGAAATACAAACCAACACTCAGACACCTGTGTGTGTGTGTGTGTGTGTGTGTGTGTGTGTGTGTGTGCGTGTGTGTGTGTGTGTTACCTGCAGGCTGAGCTCAGACAGTGTGACTCCCACAGACAGTGGGTGCTCTGGGTCTGACAGCTGAAACAGACAGACACGTTTACAGGTGAACCCTCACCTCCTGATGCAGGTGAGACGACAAACACAGGACTGGAACCTGAACCTGAATCTGAACCAGAACTCACGTTGTCCTCGTAGCGCAGGTGGATCCTGCTGATCTTCACCTGCAGGTTTTTGATCACCTGAGCGGCCAGTTTCTCAAAAAAGGAGTCCTTCTTGTCGTCCTGAGGTTTCTCTGAAATGAGCAGAAGCTATGACGTAAGATGGGATCAATAAATCCTAGATCAGGACCATCAGGTGTCAGACTCAGACCTGAGACCTGACACCAGGACACTCAGACCATCTGAGATCTGCGTCACCATTACAGTGACACGTGGTTTGAATTCTGCTCCCTGGCATGTCCAGAAGCCATTTTTCTTTCCTGAGAGGTTTCATTAAAAGAGAAGAAGGATGCAGAATGTTTGCAGTTTGATCCAAACTCCTCGTACTCTGCAGGATTTCAACCTGGAACACTTTCAGAAACATACAGCTAACATTAAGACTGTGCAAAGTGTAGCTTACTGGATGTATTTAGATCTTTAAAATCTCAATTCAACAATATAATCTGTTTAAAAACACGCCGTCATCTGCCGTCCAGGATTCACGCTCTACTGATGAGTTACATCACCGAACACATGACTCCGAACGACCCGCCAACCCGAGCATGAAGACAGACGGGGACAGATGGGCAGCTGAGCCACGGGCATCATTAAAGCACAGCTCACTAGATGTGACAGGCAGGGGGGGCAAAGGTAGTCCATGTGACGTCACCCGCTTGTTTCTGAAGTCTTTCATCAGTGCTTGTCATAATTTTGGCGGCTATTTTAGATTTAGTCTTTAGATGAACATGTCTGTTAGTTTTAGTCACTTTAAGTCTTTTAGAACATCTTCACTCTTTAAATAATTCATGTAGTGGATCAGATATCAGTATCAGGGTTATACCAAGAGTTCAAATCATCAACACTCCTTTAACACTTTGTGTAATATCTGAAGTTAAATATTTCAGCCTGGCACTGTGACTGTATTTAGATTCTCTTGACTCACAGTAAAATGCCATGAAAGGACTGTATTTCGCATTTACGACGGTCCCTGAATGCACCTGCAGTGACAGGTGGTCTGGACAGAGTCAGTTCAAATACATACTGATCCAAACTTACAGAATGTGTCTGATGTTTCACCAAACTGGATTAAATCTTCCTTTCTTTCTTTCTTTCTTTCTTCTTTTTTTATCTTTCTTTCTTTCCGTATTTCTTTCTTTCTGTCTGTCTGATGTGTTGTTATTTTTCTTTCTTTATTTATTTCGTATTTCTTTCGTATTTATGTATTTCTTTCTTCTTTCTCTTTTCTTTATTTTTTCTTTTTGTTCTTCTTTCTTCTTATTTTTCGTATTTCTTTCTTCTTTTGTTCTTTCTTTTTTTTTATTCTTTTCTTATTTTATTTCTTTCATTTTTCTTTAGGTCTGTATGTCTATTTCTTTCATCTGTATATTATTTCTTTATTTATTTCAGTATTTTTTTATTTTTGTTCTTATCTTATTTATTATTTATTCTTTTGTTATTTATTCCTTTCTTCTTTCTTTCTTTTTTCATTTTTTTTTTTTTATTATTTTTTATTTCTTTATTCTTTCCGTCTTTATGTTTTTTTTCTTTTGTTATTTCTTTCCGTATTTCTTCTTTATTCTGTATTTATTTTTCTTTTGTTCTTTCTTCCTTTCTTTCCTTTCTTTCTTTCTGTATTCCTTTCTTTCTTTCTTTCTTTCTGTCTTTGTTTCTTTCTTTCTTTCTTTCTGTATTCCTTTATTCTTTTGTTCTTTCTTTTTTTCTGCCCTTCTTTCCTTTCTTTCTTTCTTTCTTTCCGTATTTCTTTCTTTCTTTCCGTATTTCTTTCTTCTTTTGTTCTTTCTTTCTTTCTTTCTTTCATTTATCTTTCTTTCTTTCTTCTTTTTTTATCTTTCTTTCTTTCTTTCCGTCTTTCTGTATTCCTTTCTTCTTTTGTTCTTTCCTTTCTTTCTTTCTTTCTTTCTTTCTGTCTTTCTTTCTTTCTGTCTTTGTTTCTTTCCTTCCTTTCTTTCTTTCTTTTGTTCTTTCTTTCTTTCCTTCCTTTCTTTCTTTCTTTTTTTCATTCTTTCCTTTCTTTCCTTCTTTCTTTCTTCTTTTTTATCTTTCTTTCTTTCTTTCCGTCTTTATGTATTTCTTTCTTCTTTTGTTATTTCCTTTCTTTCTTTCTTTCTTTCTTTCCGTATTTCTTTCTTCTTTTGTTCTTTCTTTCTTTCATTTATCTTTCTTTATTTCTTTCCTTCCTTTCCGTCTTTCTGTATTCCTTTCTTCTTTTGTTCTTTCTTTCTTTCTTTTTTTTTGCCCTTCTTTCCTTTCTTTCTGTCTTTCTTTCTGGTGTTTCACCAAACTGGATAAATCTTTCCGTCTTTCTTTCTTTCTTTTATCGTTCTTTCTTTTGTTCTTTCTTCCATCCCTTCGTAAATCTGACATCATGGCGTTTCTCTTCCACAGGCTCGAGAGGGCGGAAAAAGAAACGGGTCCTGTGTTGGTTTGAGAGTTTATCCAGCTCTGAACCAGAACGAGAACCAGCCCGGAAACACAACCCGGTTCAGAATGGTCCAAAAGAGGTGTATGTGATTTCTGATGCTTTAGGAGCCGGCCTCTAGTGGACACTCGAGGAACTGCAGTTTTTGGCACTTCTGCATCGGCTTCATTTCTCAAGAAGGTTGCCGCTTGGTTACAACACAACTCAAAATGTTGACTCTAACTCAAGTCCCGTTTTGGGGTGGCACCTTTTGGGGCGACTTCAAGGGGGCGCTGCCACCCTTACTCCCCCCCACCCCCGCTCTGGACATGCCCCCCTTTGAAAGCTAGTTCACAATAAACTGGATCACAAACACGCCTTCATTAGTGACACATCGTGCTCCAGCAGGTGGAACAAAGTGAAATAAAAACCCTTACCTGCTTTGGTGTCGTGTCGCTTCAGCTTCCTCAAACCTTTCTTAGCTTTCTTTTGTTTTTTAAATCCTTTTCGGACTTTGGCAGCGTTAAAGAGAGACACGGCGGTTAGAGACAGAAAAGCCCAGAAACACAGAGAGAGGCAGCAAGAAGCAGAAACACGTTCGTCTCCTGGAGGAAGGAGGGCTACTCGTGCTCGGTGTGGGTGTTAGTTACCGTTCTGAGGCTCCTTGTAAACAACGCTCTCCAGGCTGAACAGCAGGTCTCCCGTTTGAGACGCTGACAGCGAACGCAGCATGAAGAGCACAGAGGACATGTTAGAACATTCATTCATGCACCAGTCTGTGTGTCAGTTATCCATCTATAGGTCAGTGGCTGCTGTTTATCACTTTACTGAGAACTGACATGTTCTTCATATGCTGACGATACAATCCTATACATCATCAGAAAACAGGCCTCCTCCAGCAGGTCATTACAGGTCATTATCTCTTCCTCTAAGATAAGACTAGATAACAACACAACAGCAACCAGCTGAGTCACTGCTGTTGCATCAACACTTCCTTTCAAAGCCTCACTGTCAACGACTGAGGCGACAATTCAGAGAGCAGCCTCGCTTAAAGACGGCGTGCATACTCAGTCCTGTAGAATAGATTCCCAAGTTATATCAATAAATCTGATTAACCTGCTTCACCAAATTTAACCTACAGATGAATTTTTCTATGTTTTAATGAAGCTAATGATGTAGTAATGTCTGCTCTGAGTTAGTGTGACCGCAGGAAGACAAAGCTTAAATCACCAGAAAGTTTAACATCAGCAGATTAAACAGGCGCAGAGAAACAGGGAGGAAAAACAGAGAGCAGCGCTGCACCAGCCGGGTGAGTCTTCAGTGCACGGTCTGTCTCACCTCGCCGTGCGGCCATCTGTAAGGCGCCCTCGATGCGATGCAGCTCTTTCTGCTTGGCCTCCTGCTGGTATTTCTCCTCCTTCGCAGCATCGTACTTGATTGCTTTGAAAAGACACAAAAATAAGAGTCAGAAGAGAATCCTGTTTCACTGCAGGAGGGTCCCTTCCTTCACTTCCTGCAGAACGAGGTGAGCAGGAAGAATACCCGGGATTAGAACAAGTGAAGGACTCAGGTTATGTGAGGGTTGTGGACTCCTCTGCAGTTCGGTTCCCCAATACATAAGTATCCTATTACCTAGGACCCTGATACCTGGTGCCCTATTACAGTGATGCTAGGCACCCTAAGACTGCCCTGATAGCCTTGAACCCTAATACTTTGTACCCAGATACTTGGCACCCTATTAACTTGCACCCTAAGACTACCCTGATACGAAGAACCCTAATATCTATGACATTGATATTTTGTGCCCTATTACCTCGCACCTTGTTAGTACTCTAATACTTGGCACACCTAAGAGTATCCTGGAACCTTGAACCCTAATACTTTGTACCCAGATACTTGACACAGTATCATCTTGTACCCTATTACATTGTTACTTTGCACCCTATTCCCTTGTACCCTAAGAGTTCCTTGATACCTAGAACCCTAACACTAAGTAACCTAATACCTATGACAATGATACATGGCGCCCTATTACCTTGCACCCTAAGGGTACCCTGGAACCTTGTACCCTGATCCTTGGCACACTAGAATATTTTACCCTAAAACTACTATTACATTGATACCTTGTACCCTATTACCTTACCCCCTGACAGTACCCTGATACCTAGTACCTTGATATTTAGGTCCTTAACACCTAGTACTCTAAAGCTTAGTACCCTAAACCAATAATTAGTGCTCTGATAACTTGCACCCTGATATCTAGAACCCTGACACTTAGTACCCAGATACTTGGCACCCTAAAAGTACCCTGATACCTTGTACCCAAATACTCTGTGCCCTGATACTTGGCATAATATTACACCTATTACATTGACACATGGCACCCTATAACCATGCACCCTAAGAGTGTCCTGATTCGTAGTACCTTAATATTTAGGTCCTTAACATCTAGAACTTTAAAGCTTAGTACCCTGATATTTTTTAATCCTTAAGCTTTTTATCATACCAATATGTAGTGCCCTGATACCCTGCATCATGATATCTAGGTCCCGGACACTGAGTACCTAGATACTTAGCACACTACCAACTTGTACCCCGTCACTAAGTAACCTTTTACATTGTTACTTTGCACCCTGCTCCCTTGTACCCTAAGAGCACCCTGATACCTAGAACCCTAATATGAAATACCCTAATGCCTATAACAATGATACTTGGTTCCCTAAAACCTTGTACACTAAGAGTATCCTGGAGCCTTGTACCTACAACTTTGTACCCTGATACTTGACACAGTATCATCTTGTACCCTATTACATTGTTACTTTGCACCCTATTCCCTTGTACCCTAAGAGTTCCTTGATACCTAGAACCCTTATACTAAGTACCCTAATACCTATGACAATGATACATGGCGCCCTATAAACTTGCACCCTAAGGGTACCCTGAAACCTTGTACCCTGATCCTTGGCACACTAGAATAATTTAACCTAAAACTAAGAACCCTATTACATTGATACCTTGTACCCTATTACCTCACCCCCTGACAGTACCCTGATACCTTGTACCTTGATATTTAGGTCCTTAACACCTAGTACTCTAAAGCTTAGTACCCTAAACCAATAATTAGTGCCCTGATAACTTGCACCCTGATATCTAGAACCCTGACACTTAGTACCCAGATACTTGGCACCCTATTACCTTGCACCCTAAAAGTACCCTGATACCTTGTATCCAAATACTCTGTGCCCTGATACTTGGCATACTATCATCTTGTACCCTGTCACTAAGTACCCTTTTACATTGTTACTTTGCACCCTGCTCCCTTGTACCCTAAGAGTACCCTGATACCAAGAACCCTAATATGAAGTACCCTAATGCCTATAACAATGATACTTGGTTCCCTAAAACCTTGTACACTAAGAGTATCCTGGAGCCTTGTACCGTAATACTTTGTACCCTGATACTTGACACAGTATCATCTTGTACCCTAAAACTACCTGGTACCTAGTATGTATAAGTACCCTAATACCTAGTACCCTAATACTCTGTACCCTGATACCCAGTGCCCCTATACTTAAAACCCTTACACCCAGATCCTTGATATTTTGTACCCTTAAAGTCTTCATTATACCAATACTTAGTCCCTTGATACTTCTAACATGATATTTGGTACCCTAATTCTTCTTACCTAGATACTTACACCCTGATGACTCGTACTGAAATAGTCATCGTAAAATGAGGTCTCTACATCGTACCCTGAATCTTAAACCCTGTTACCTGGTACCCTGATAAGTACTCTTTAATAATAGTGTGGTAATAAGAGTCTTGAAAGTTAGCACCCTTGTAATGTTTAAACTGATACCACTCACCCACTTGCTACCCCGTTTCTAAGTACCCTGATATGTTGTCCCTTTCATTAAGTCCTCCAAGACTCAGTACCCGCTGATTTGATTCACCAAGTTATCAACAATGAATTTTGTTCCCAGTTCTGTCATTAATTTGTTAGCAAGCCGCCACCGAGCTAATGTTTGGCACTACATGTTAGCTTTGGTGATTCCACAGAATTCAGATTTTGAGTCAAAAGAGAACCAGACCCCAACAAATCCCATCAAAGTCTACAAGAAAGTCACAGGACCAGACCGTCTAACTGGTGGCTTTACGATTTAAGAAGGAAATCCCAGATCAGAAACCGGCTACATGAAACCGTTACAGCTCTGAAGGTTAGAGAGGAAGAGAGTGGATGCAGGGCTGCACGATGAGGTCTACGCTGTCCTACTTCATGAAGCAGACTTCTCTCTGCTCAGTTCTTCTTCTACAGTGACGTGCACAGAAGATGTTTCCTGTGCAGCTACCGCCAACACGACACGTGAGCTGCCAATCCTTCACAGTAAAGGCCCTCCAACCTCTGATAAAAAGAGAGCTTTTATTGTGAAGGAGCTGCGTGTTTCCATCACTACATACAGTATCATCATTATCACTGTTAGTGTCTTTACTTTGTGACATCGTGCAGCCCAAACAGAAAACAGAAACTTGAACCGGAACCTGGATTGAACCACCACCTCTGAACCTCGATGTCTTACCGTGAAATGGACTCGACTCAAGATCAGATCCAACTGGAACACACACACATCAACTCAGGACACGGACTCCTCGAATACAACTGATGAATGTGTTTATCATGAGAGGGAATGAAGCTGTGAGGTTTGTGTTTCTCATGTTCCCGGAGTAAAGAGTGCTGAAAACGAGCTATAGGGGACCTCTTTGGGGCTGGAACAATGGGCTCCTTGGAGATCCACCATCAAATCAGGAACCCAACAAGGTTTGGGGGAACTCATCTGCTAACGTCGGTGAGTGACGGACATTTTTTCAAGGCTTCTGGTGCAGCCAAAGGTTCTGCCCAAGACTTCCTTTTCCATGCAAACCCTTTGTTTATAGTCGGACTACGAGCTTCAGGAGTGAGAATGGAAATGGAGTTGAGGGACTCGTGATTAGTCCACATGTAGGGACAAATCCTGTACCCAAAACACTGCTTAAAACTCTTAGAACAATAATGAAGAACATCCAGTTCTCTCTGTAAACATGGAACTGGCGGCCTGCAAACTCGGTGCATGCTCAAAGATATGAACAATAACTGCCGTGCACAAGTTGAGGTAAGCGACTCTACACGGACTGTTTCCTGCGTGCAACTAGGGGTGTAACGATTCATCCACTACATCCATGTATTGATTTATATTCCTATGATCCGACTACATCCAGCTGTGCTCGGCTAGTTGTCCTTCCAGACGACATAAATGGATCTAACATCGTTTTAAAAGGTCATAAATCGATAAATAGGAAATAACACATTGGATTTAAGCACGGCAGACCTTCTATGGATGTGTTTGTTTTTACACTTTTAATGATAAAGACGTTAAACGTTCCTCAATTCAACACCACAAATCTATCCAACCGCCTACTGAGGCGCCATTGGATTTCACACAACGCCGGCCGTCCAGGCGCCTCTTACAGTGTTCATCAAGGTGACATCAGCTCTGCAGAAGCCTCAGGCCTCACCAGCATGTTCAGTCAGAGACGAGGACAAAACTCGGCTCATTAATTGTTGTTTACTTTCTTCAGTTCAACAAAGAAAAAACTGAAATTATTGTTTTTGGAGGAAGAAAGGTTAAAGGTTACTGCTCAGCTCCAATCTGCACAGATGAAATGTTCAAACCAAGCCAGAAACCTTGGTGTAGTCTTAGACTCAGACCTTCATTTCAGCATCCACATTAAAGGTGACATATCATGCAAAATTGACTTTTTAATGGTTCTTTACCTGAAATATGTTTCCCTGGCATGTCTACAAACCCCCCAAGAATGAAAAAAATCCATTCTGCCCCTGTTCTGATTTCTACACCTTTCTGTAAATGTGTGTGAAACGAGCCGTTTCAGACTTCCGTGTTTTTGTTACGTAACAACAATATCCGGTCTGTCACGGAGTCAGAGCTCGGAGCTTGTTCAGCCCATAGACTGTATAAAATAATACTGAATCCCTCCCCCGTTTTTCATTACCTGCACAAATATGTGCTAACAAGGAGCTTAGGAGGGAGGCATGCTAGTTGTAGGCTTTCTTAATAAACGCAAAGGTCGGTTTTACTCCCCACGTCTGCAGATTTGAAGATATAGTGGATGATTTTTATTTGTCATGGATAAGTGCTAGCGCTAATTAGCATAGCCACATAGCTATATGTTCATAGCTGTAGCTGTAGCTGTGTACCAAGACACACGTCGACATACTGACAAATAAAACAACAAGAAACACTAAATCTGTGACCAATCCTTCATAAAAGGTCCTGCTGCCTTTCTGGCAGAGGTCGGTTTTACTCCCCACGTCTGCAGATTTGAAGATCTAGTGGATGATTTATCATGGATAAGTGCTAGCGCTAGTTAGCATAGCCACATAGCTACATGTTCGTAGCTGTGTACCAAGACACACGTCTACATACTGATAAATAAAACAACAAGAAACACTAAATCTGTGACCAATCCTTCAGAAAGGTCCTGCTGCAGGCGCCTCTCCGTCAGGATCAGATTCAGAGGGTTGAAGTAACGCGATCTCTGAGCAGCCGTGTATATTCAGCCAACATGTAAACATTAGATCAACGTGCTGGAGAGCCGAGGCACATCCACTTCCGGAGGGGGCGTGGTCAGAGGGAAAACAGAGTGTTCTGATGAGGAATGAAGAAAAGGACTTTTCAGGCAGACCAAAATCTGATTTCAAAGTGTTTTTTTGAGCATAAACTTTAAATACATGTTTTTGGGACCTCTTAGACCAATATATATTGATGAAAAAAGCGTGATATGTCCCCTTTAAGACCATTACAAAGTCCGCCTACTATCACCTTCAGAATATATCAAGGATTAAAGGACTCATGTCTCAGCAGGATGCAGAAAAACTCCTCCATGCATTTATCTTTAGCAGACTAGACTACTGTAACGGGGTCTTTACAGGACTCCCTAAAAGTCCATCAGACGGCTGCAGCTCATACAGAATGCTGCTGCTCGAGTCCTAACAAGGACCAACAAAGTAGACCACATCCCTCCAGTTCTTAGATCCCTACACTGGCTTCCTGTCTGTCAGAGAATAGACTTTAAAATTCTGCTGATGGTTTATAAAGACCTGAATGGTTTAGGCTGATCTGCTGCTACTGTATGAACCACCTGGACCTCTGAGGTCCTCAGGTCCTGGTCTGCTTTAAGTCCCCTGTATCAAGGGATTTATCTCACAGTCACACTGGTTGAATTTTTGGATAAAAAGTCACTGAATCTTTTCGGATCGTATCGTTCTAAATGAACCGATATCGTCCTTTAATCGTATCGGAAACCAGGAATCATGAATCGTCGTTACAAAGTATCGTTACACCCCTACGTGCAACCAAAGCCTGCTGAAACACTGGTGGATGACTTAAGATGAGATACAGACAGAAACAAGGACACTTCCTGTCCCCAAAGTCGTGCTGTTTGTGCACACGTTCAGTTTCTGTATATAAAGACCTGCAGGTTGGGAAAGTCCTCAATGCTCGAGCCCTCTGCCAACATACCAACGTGAATCAACCTCCAGTTAAACTCTGAATACGTCCAATATCTTAACAGTGACTTCAAAATAAATGTCTGTACATTCATTCAGAGTGAGATAAGCATGCCTCCTCTTCATAAACATTTACACAAAGAGCTGAGGAGGCTGTGGAGAGTGACTCTCAGTCTGCAGAACTGCGGAGGAGGGAAGCTCCAGACGTTGACGGGCTGTCACGTCCCGTCACATGAAAGTTGTTTGGATGCTTTCAGCCTCCTTCTTCTTCCTGAACCTCAGAATCAGGAGGGAATAATCCAGACTCTGTCCTGGTCTTGGGTCAGCGGACAAACTGCGCTCTGTTACAAGTCCTGGAGGGATGTTTTTAATCCTGTAATTGGTTAATGGAACATCTCAGGCTGCACATTTTCACTCAATTGGAAAGTCCCAATCAAGGCCTGAATACCTACGCCCGAGATCCTCCCAGACAGTGAGAGATAGAGCGTCTAATTTAGTTCTAAGACGGCCGGCGTGAGGATAAATGGAAGAACTGACTGGTTTAGGCTCCGCCCACGCTGCAGAGCTTCCACGTGAGATATAACGGGCGCATTGGGTAACAGAGAAATTACATCAACACACGCTTTCCCCCTCGCAGCATCTTAAAGGTGACATATCATGCAGACTGGACTTTTTAATGGTTCTCTCCCTGAAATCTGTGTCCCTGTCTACAAACCCCCTGAAAAGTCAAAGACTCCATTCTGCCCCTGTTCTGATTTCTCCACCTTTCTGTAAATGTGTGCTGAAACCAGCCGTTTCAGTTTTCAGTGTTTTTCATACGTCACAACGCCATCCGGTCTGTAACAGGAAGTCAGAGCTCGGAGCTTGTTCAGCCCATAGACTGTATAAAATACAACTCAACCCCTCCTCCGTTTTTCATTCCCTGCACACATGTGTGCTAACAAGGAGCTTAGGAGGGAGGCATGCTAGTTGTAGGCTGTCTTAATAAACACAAAGGTCGCTTTGACTCCCCACGTCTGCAGATTTGAAGATCTAGTGGAGGATTTTTATCTATCATGGATAAGTGCTAGCGCTAGTTAGCATAGCCACATAGCTACATGTTGGTAGCTGTGTACCAAGACACACGTCGACATGCTGACAAATAAAACAACAAGAAACACTAAATCTGTGACCAATGGTTCAGAAAGGTCCTGCTGCAGGCGCCTCTCCGTCAGGATCAGATTCTGGATCAGATTCAGAGGGTTGAAGTAACGCGGGTCTGCGAGCAGCCGTGTATATTCAGCCAACATGTAAACATTAGATCAACGTGCTGGACAGCCGAGGCCACACCCACTTCCTGAGGGGGCGTGGTCAGGAAGCTCATTCTCATTTAAAGGCACAGACACAGAAAACAGCCTGTTCTGAGCAGGGCTGAAAAAGAGGGGTTTACAGGCAGACCAGAATCTGATTTCAAAGTGTTTTTTTGAGCATAAACTTTAAAGACATGTTTTGGGGACCTCTTAGACCAAGATATGTTGATGAAAAAAGCGTGATATGTCACCTTTAATATGTAATAAATGTCAGTGCAGTCTGAAGTCCGAAGACATGACGGCGTCACTTACTGGCTCCGGGGACGACCAGCAGGTACAGCCCCTCCAGCGTCGCCACCACGGCGTCATTGTAGAGGTTCTTCCACGGGATCTTCAACGTCAGCTTCCCTGAGATCATGAAAACAAACAGAGACGACATCAGCAGCTGTGAGAGGAACAAACACGTTTGTTCATGTTTGAGGAGGTCGTACTCACCGATCTGTCCGGCCTTCACTTTGAACGGAACATCAAACTCGCTCTGAAACACAAACAAACACCTCTCCTTTAAAACTCACACCGTTAGTTCATCCTTTACGTCACGGACAGAATGTCTAAGGATCTGAACTTCCTTTATCTTTATAAAGTATAAAACAGAAAGGGGGCGGGGCTTCCTGAAAACAGCCTGGGAGCGACCTCTATAAAACTCAAGGAGCATGAGGAGGGTAGAGGTCTACGAAAACCCTCACAGAAAAGGAGCCAGGACTCTGGAGCTTGCTGGAGAGTGAAACCTTTGGAGGATGTAGTCCTGCATCCTCGAAAACAAAGACCCCGGTTTCATGACACACCAGGAGGAGAGTCTTTGCCCCAGGCGGAGGAGTTTAAGTATCATGGGGTCTTGCTCACGAGTGAGTCTGCAGTGATGCGGACGCTGAACCGGTCTGTTGTGGTGTAGAGAGAGCTGAGCCAGAAGGCAAAGCTCTTGATTTACCGGTCAATCTATGTTCCAACCCTCACCTGTGATCACAAGCTGTGGGTAGTGACCGAAAGAACAAGATTGCGAATACAAGCGGCTGAAATGAGCTTCCCTTGCAGGGTGTCTGGGCTCAGCCTTAGATAGAGGGTCAGGATATCAGACTCAAAGTAGAGCTGCTGCTCCTCCAGATCCAGAGGAGCCAGAAGAGATGGTTCGGGGATCTGGTCAGGATGCCTCCCGGACGTCTTCTTAGGGAGGTGTTTCAGTCATGTCCAAATGGGAGGAGGCCACGGGGAAGACCCAGGACATGCTGGAGAGACTATGTCTCTCAGCTGGACTGGGAACGCCTCGGTATCCTCCCAGAGGAGCTGGTGGAAGAGGTCAGGTAGAGGAGTGTCTGGGCTTCCCTGCTGACACTGCTGAAGATGGATGGTTTGGTACCAGGAGGAGACGATGTGGAGGCTGGAGGCCATGTTTTACTCTTCTACATATTCATGCATGGACAGCAGAGCTTCCAGAAACTCTGTAGAGGTTTGCATTCAGAGACAGGATGCACAAACAGACTCACCAAAGCATTCTCCTTCACTTTCAGGTTCTCCAGAACAACATTTCCTGCAGAGACACAGAGGAGAAACACCGTGTTATAACATGTGTGTGTCTTCATGTTTTTATTGTTCATGATCTTTATATTAAAAATGTGTGTGTAGATTATAAACAGACACTTCTTGCTTCAAACAGAGTACAACATGTTCCTGTTACAGCAGCCCTGAGTCTCAGCACCCCGGGGGCTTCAGTCTCAGACGACAGGCGGTAGAAGGGGATCTGGGTTTTGAGCCAGTTTGCTTTGTTAGAGACCTCGTGGATGATGTCATCCGCCCTAAGTCATGGGACGTCCTACGCTCAGTATACAACAGGCTAAGAGGCCGGATCACCGGATCCTCTGGGTCGTGACTTCAGACATCGTCAGAGAGCAGAGGTGGGGAACGAGACGGGCTCCACTGAGAACTCAGAGTTAATATTTTCATCTTCAGTTTGTTCTCCTTCTCTAAATATCTGACTGAACAAAGACAGAGGACCAGGGTTTCATTTTAAAGTGACTTCATATTGAGTTTATTAAAGTTACATTATATAATATTATTCCTGATACAGCATGCTTTATTTTTCCTTTTTTAACACATGAAAATACAATGGAGGGTCACGGTCGTAAAGTCGTAAGAAAACAAAGTTATACGAGAGTTAAGTTACAATATTACAAGAAGTAAAGTCGTAATGTTACGAGAATTAAGATTTCACTTTAGGAGAAAGAGGTTGTAATTTTAGACGAGAGATTATCTTTATGAAGTTTGAAATATCAAAAGATTCCAACTTTAGTCCCGTAACAGTACGACTTTATTCCCATGACATCATGACTTTATTCGTGTTACATTACGACTTTATTCTTGTAAGATTACGACTTTATTCGTGTTACATTACGACTTTATTCTTGTAACATTACGACTTTATTCGTGTTACATTACATCTTAATTCTCGTAAGATTCCGACTTTATTCTCGTTAGATTACGAGTTTATTTTTGTTGCATTCTGATGATAGTTTTGTAAGATTCCAACTTTATTCACATGAAATCACAACTTTATTCACGTAACATTACGACTTTATTCACGTAACATTACGACTTTATTCACGTAACATTACGACTTAATTCTTGTAAGATTCTGACTTTATTCACGTAAAATTACGACTTTCTCCTTGTAACATTACGACTTTATTCAAGTATTACGACTTTATTCAAGTAACATTACGACTTTATTCAAGTATTACGACTTTATTCACGTAACATTACGACTTTATCTTGTAACATTACGACTTTATCTTGTAACATTACGACTTTATTCACGTAACATTATGACTTTCTCCTTGTAACATTACGACTTTATTCAAGTAATATTACGACTTTATTCAAGTAACATTACGACTTTAATCTTGTAACATTACGACTTTATTCAAGTAACATTACGACTTTATTCACGTAAAATTACGACTTTCTCCTTGTAACATTACGACTTTATTCAAGTATTACGACTTTATTCAAGTAACATTACGACTTTATTCAAGTATTACAACTTTATTCACGTAACATTACGACTTTATTCTTGTAATATTACGACTTTATTCACGTACCATTATGACTTTATTCACGTAACATTACGACTTTATTCACATAACATTACGACTTTATTCAAGTCAAATTACGACTTTCTCCTTGTAACATTACGACTTTATTCACGTAACATTACGACTTTATTCAAGTATTACGACTTTATTCACGTAACATTATGACTTTATTCACGTAACATTACGACTTTATTCAAGTATTACGACTTTATTCACGTAACATTACGACTTTATTCACGTAACATTATGACTTTATTCACGTAACATTACGACTTTATTCACATAACATTACGACTTTATTCAAGTCAAATTACGACTTTCTCCTTGTAACATTACGACTTTATTCAAGTAACATTACGACTTTATTCAAGTATTACGACTTTATTCACGTAACATTATGACTTTATTCACGTAACATTACGACTTTATTCTTGTAACATTACGACTTTATTCTTGTAATATTACGACTTTATTCAAGTAACATTACGACTTTATTAAAGTAACATTACGACTTTATTCAAGTAACATTACGACTTTATTCAAGTAATATTACGACTTTATTCAAGTAACATTACGACTTTATTCTTGTAACATTACGACTTTATTCAAGTAATATTACGACTTTATTCAAGTATTACGACTTTATTCAAGTAACATTACGACTTTATTCAAGTATTACGACTTTATTCACGTAACATTACGACTTTATTCACGTAACATTACGACTTTATTCTTGTAACATTACGACTTAATTCTTGTAAGATTCTGACTTTATTCACGTAAAATTACGACTTTCTCCTTGTAACATTACGACTTTATTCAAGTATTACGACTTTATTCAAGTAACATTACGACTTTATTCAAGTATTACGACTTTATTCACGTAACATTACGACTTTATTCTTGTAACATTACGACTTTATTCTTGTAACATTACGACTTTATTCACGTAACATTATGACTTTCTCCTTGTAACATTACGACTTTATTCAAGTAATATTACGACTTTATTCAAGTAACATTACGACTTTAATCTTGTAACATTACGACTTTATTCAAGTAACATTACGACTTTATTCACGTAAAATTACGACTTTCTCCTTGTAACATTACGACTTTATTCAAGTATTACGACTTTATTCAAGTAACATTACGACTTTATTCAAGTATTACAACTTTATTCACGTAACATTACGACTTTATTCTTGTAATATTACGACTTTATTCACGTAACATTATGACTTTATTCACGTAACATTACGACTTTATTCACATAACATTACGACTTTATTCAAGTCAAATTACGACTTTCTCCTTGTAACATTACGACTTTATTCAAGTAACATTACGACTTTATTCAAGTATTACGACTTTATTCACGTAACATTATGACTTTATTCACGTAACATTACGACTTTATTCAAGTATTACGACTTTATTCACGTAACATTACGACTTTATTCACGTAACATTATGACTTTATTCACGTAACATTACGACTTTATTCACATAACATTACGACTTTATTCAAGTCAAATTACGACTTTCTCCTTGTAACATTACGACTTTATTCAAGTAACATTACGACTTTATTCAAGTATTACGACTTTATTCACGTAACATTATGACTTTATTCACGTAACATTACGACTTTATTCTTGTAACATTACGACTTTATTCTTGTAATATTACGACTTTATTCAAGTAACATTACGACTTTATTAAAGTAACATTACGACTTTATTCAAGTAACATTACGACTTTATTCAAGTAATATTACGACTTTATTCAAGTAACATTACGACTTTATTCTTGTAACATTACGACTTTATTCAAGTAACATTACGACTTTATTCAAGTAACATTACGACTTTATTCTTGTAACATTACGACTTTATTCTTGTAACATTACGACTTTATTCTTGTAACATTACGACTTTATTCACGTAACATTACGACTTTATTCAAGTCAAATTACGACTTTCTCCTTGTAACATTACGACTTTATTCACGTAACATTACGACTTTATTCAAGTATTACGACTTTATTCACGTAACAATTAGACTTTATTCACGTAACCATTACGACTTTATTCTTGTAACATTACGACTTTATTCTTGTAATATTACGACTTTATTCAAGTAACATTACGACTTTATTAAAGTAACATTACGACTTTATTCAAGTAACATTACGACTTTATTCAAGTAACATTACGACTTTATTCTTGTAACATTACGACTTTATTCAAGTAACATTACGACTTTATTCAAGTAACATTACGACTTTATTCTTGTAAGATTCCAACTTTTAGCATGTAAAATTTTGAATTTATTCTTGTAAGATTACGACTTTATTCACGCAACACTTTGACTTTTTCACGTAAGATTCCGACTTTATTCTTGAAACATTACAAATTTATTTTCGTAAAATGCCGACTTTATTCTTGTAAGATTCCGACTTTATTTCCATGACATTCCGACTTTATTCACGTAATATTCCGACTTTAATCACGTACGATCCAACGTTATTCATGTAACATTACGACTGTTTCTCGCAACGTCACAAGGTTATTATTTTCATAATTGTATTATTTTTTTCTCACCGCTAACCTTATCTTCTGTCGTATGAAACTAATCCACGATTTTGGTTTATCTAATCTAATCTAATCCATGATTACCGATCAAAGCAGGGCATAAAAAATCAGCTCAAATGGACGAACTGTTCCTCAGTTATCTGAAATGATTTCATATATTTAAAACAAAGGCTCACAGGCTCTCAATAGGACTGTCCTCAAACCACCTCAAACCACCTGGGACGTTTTAAGGTAACAGTTTACCATCACTGAGATGATGGGTCATTAGACCGACAGCTTTGAGACACTTCAGTCTCACCTGTCAGTCGGGGGGACTGACAGGTGAGACTGAAGTGTCTCAAAGCTGTCGCTCCACTGAGCGCTCAGGACAGGCTCGTTCCACCTTCTGTACTGAAACATGTTTTCAGACAGCAGGACGAGCGGAGGTATAGAGTTAGGCTAATCACAGGAACCGGTCTGTTAGGATTCCCGTCTGAGCAGGAACTACAGAGACATGTGAGCAGGAACTACAGAGACATGTGAGCAGGAACTACAGAGACATGGGAGCAGGAACTACAGAGACATGGGAGCAGGTACGAGGGAACTACAGTGACGTCTGACTGTGAACAAGCAGCTTCTTCCTCCTCCTCCTCCTCTATCTGAGATCATCGATGGGTTAACATGAGTCGCTGTCACTCTGTTTAAATCAACTGTCTTATCTGATACACTGTGGGTACAAAGCTCATCATAACATACATTAAGTCAAGCCAAGAGCCAACGGCGTCCCAGGAAATGAATATTTAATCAGCCCAAATGTTTATTTTAGTAACAGGAGAGACGACACTCCTCTCCAGCTTTCACTCCATGCTGTTCAGTGTGTGGAGATTAAAAAGCTCTTTAGAGTTTTATCAGATCCGTTTCTTCAGAGTGTTTGTTGTTGTTGTTGTTGTTTACAGTGGGCTCAAATATATATTTGGATGTGTTACTCTACCTGCCACAAACAAAACTGGAAGATAAGAGAGGAGACAACCTCCGGTCTTAAAATAAGAAGTGCTAAAACTGCAGTTGGCAGTTGGCTGCAGAAATACATAATCATGTTTACATCCTGGTTCAAGAACAGTTGAGTTTTTGAACAGCTCATTCCTCTATCGACACACACTGTACATTTCATTCTTTATAACTGGTCAGTCTCAGAGACTGCAGGCTCAGAAGATCACTATCTCACTTTAATGCTTTATTTGTAAAGACTTGAACCTTCCAGCGTTGATTATAATGAAGGCTGCAGGCTGCTGCTGAAGGAGTGAGAGACACGCCATGCAATCCCCTCTCATTGGTTCATTACAGAAACTGTTCTATTTGTCCACAGATGGAAAGAAAAACACGGGACCTTCTAGCAGCAAGCAGAAGAGGACTCAGTCCAGCAAACCAGAACATGACGGGTGTTTCTCAGAAACTGTTCAATGGAGCCAAAAGACAAAATGATATTCTACATTTGTATAGTATGGAAAAAACAAACTAAAAATGGAGGAAAAGTCAACAAAAAAAAGGATTTTTAGTTCTAACTTCTTCTTTTAAAGTTATATTTTTGGCCTTTTTGCCTTTATTTTAAAGGACAGCTGAAGAGAGACAGGAAGTGTGGGGAGTAGAGAGCTGGGGAGGACATGCAAGGGATGGTCGGCCGGCCTGGAATCGAACCGGGGACCCCTGAGATGAGGACTGTAGCCTCTGTATGTGGGGTGCCTAGACCGCTAAGCCACCAGCGCCCCGTCTGAACTTCTTCTAATCTCAGGATTCTAACTTTAATCTCAGATTCAGACTTTAATCTCAGAATTCAGACTTTAATCTCAGAAAATTAAGACTTTAATCTCACAATTCTAACTTTAATCTCAGAATTCTAAATTTACTCTCATAATTCTGAATTTGATTTCAGAATTCAGACTTTAATCTCAGTTTTCTGACATTAATCTCCCGACTTTAATCTCAGAATTCAGAATAAATCTCCCGACTTTAATCTCAGAATTCAGACTTAATCTCCCGACTTTAATCTCAGAATTCAGAATAAATCTCCCGACTTTAATCTCAGAATTCAGACTTAATCTCAGTTTTCTGACATTAATCTCCCGACTTTAATCTCAGAATTCAGACTTAATCTCCCGATTTTAATCTCAGAATTCAGACTTTATCTCCTGGCTTTAATCTCAGAATTCAGACTTAATCTCCCATTTTTAATCTCAGAATTCAGAATAAATCTCCAGACTTTAATCTCAGAATTCAGACTTAATCTCCCATTTTTAATCTCAGAATTCAGACTTTATCTCCTGGCTTTAATCTCAGAATTCAGACTTAATCTCCCGACTTTAATCTCAGAATTCAGACTTAATCTCCCGACTTTAATCTCAGAATTCAGACTTAATCTCCCGACTTTAATCTCAGAATTCAGACTTAATCTCCCAATTTTAATCTCAGAATTCAGACTTAATCTCCTAATTTTAATCTCAGAATTCAGACTTAATCTCCCGACTTTAATCTCAGAATTCAGACTTAATCTCCTGATTTTAATCTCAGAATTCTAATTTTAATCTCAGAACTCTGATTTTAATCTCAGGCCTTAAAATCAGAATCTGACTCTACATAATTGTGGGATTATAATCCGAGTTCAGATCTTTATTTCTCAGAATTTTGATATAATTCTAGAGTTTTGAGATTAAAGTCAGAATCTGATTTTATAGAATATAGAATTTTTTCTCAATATTCCGACTATTATTTTCAGAATTCAGCAAAAAAAAGTCTGAATCGAATTTAAGAATAAAAAAATTTTAAAGTCAGAAAATAAATTAAAAAGTTAACGACCGAACCTCCAAATAAAAACAGTCACAGTCCCTTTAACTCCTCTGTATTATCTCCATATGTACTGAAGACAGTGGTTGCTCTGAAGGTCAGGATGCATGAACAGATTAAACATGAGATTTAAATCTGAGAGACAAAAGTCACACTGAGTTTCTAATAAAGCTCAAATGACTGAAGTGTCATGTGTGTGGTGGGTGATTTAGGGTTTCACATGCACAGTCTGCTGGGTGAGAAAAAGAGAAAGTGTAAATGTCTGAGGGCTAACCAGCTCTCTGTTTACTTCCTCTTTTTCATGGAGCTGTGTCACAGCAGCCTCTGGGGATAACACATCACTGAACTCCTCCTCTTGTCTCATCAGAGAAAGTCTCCTCATGGCTGCAGGTCAAACACCAGAGATATTTACAGTGTCAGTTACATCCTAATCAGCTGTTACTGATCTGTAATAACCAGCAGCTGATCACTGTTTCCACCTCGAGGGTGTTTCCCTACAGAAGCTCAGATACCATTATTAGTGGAACCTGTTGGTTTGGGTGTCTGTCTCTCACGTATGACCTTGTGAGACCGACATGTGTGACAGGAATGAGGAAGCTCCACCTGCAGCTCTGGTTATCATAATAAAACCTGCATAAATACTGAATAAGGCTCATATATGAGATGAAGTGATTCAGACCACAGAGATAATCTCTGTAACGGTGTGTTTTCTGCTCACTCAGACGCCTCAGCGCTCCGGTCTTAAACAGGAAGTGCTCTGTTCTCTTCAGGTTGTGTGATAATTAACTGCAGCTTTGTTGTGTTTTTGATGCCTGCCTTGCTTTTTAGAGTCTTAACACTTCGACAATTAATCCAGAGCATTAGCCACAGATTACTGGAAACGGTTAGGAGCAGCCCTGCATTGTTCAGAGACAAAAGGAAACACATGTGACTCTCCAGTTTATGATCAGACCACGAGCTTTTTACTGTTTTATGGCAGGCCAGAGGTTTCAGATAATAAGAAACAAGAAAATTAAATACCACAGCTATGCAGATGACACACACATTTACATCACCATATCACCAGGGGATTATAGTCCCAGACAAACACTGAGTAAATGCATTGAACAAATCAATGACTGGACGAGACAGAAAGGTTAAAGGTCACTGCTCAGCTCCAATCTGCACAGATGAAATGTTCAAACCAAGCCAGAAACCTTGGTGTAGTCTTAGACTCAGACCTTCATTTCAGCAGCCACATTAAGACCATTACAAAGTCCGCCTACTATCACCTTCAGAATATATCAAGGATTAAAGGACTCATGTCTCAGCAGGATGCAGAAAAACTCCTCCATGCATTTATCTTTAGCAGACTAGACTACTGTAACGGGGTCTTTACAGGACTCCCTAAAGAGTCCATCAGACGGCTGCAGCTCATACAGAATGCTGCTGCTCGAGTCCTAACAAGGACCAACAAAGTAGACCACATCACTCCAGTTCTTAGATCTCTACACTGGCTTCCTGTCTGTCAGAGAACAGACTTTAAAATCCTGCTGATGGTTTATAAAGCCTGTATGCTGATCTGCTGCTACTTTATGAACCAAGTGGACCTCTGAGGTCCTCAGGTCCTGGTCTGCTTTCAGTCCCTAGAGTCAGAAGGAAACATGGTGAAGCAGCATATCTGGAACACATTCCCTGAAAGCTGCAGGTCTGCTCCAACTCTCACCTCTTTAAATCAAAGACTAAGACCTTTCTATTTACCTCTGCCTTCCTATCTTAGATTATTTTAACTCACTTTAAATTAACATTTTAATGTCATTTTTAATATATTTCTAATTTTCCTTTTCTGTTTTATTATATTTGTCATTTTAATTGTGTTCTTTTATGCTTGTCTGAATGTCTCCAATGATTTTAATGTTTTAATGTAAAGCACATTGAAGTTGCCCTCATGTATGAAATGCTCTATACAGATAAAGCTGCCTTCACTTTCTCTTTGACTCATGCAAGTCATTGTTGTGTTTTTATTCTGACCTCTGTGTGTGTGTGTGTGTGTGTGTGTGTGTGTGTGTGTGTGTGTGTGTGTGTGTGTGTGTGTGTGTTTGCAGCTGATAAGCAGCAGTGTAGTCTGTCAGTTGGCTGCATTAAGCCTATTTGCCAGTCTGTCAGATTATCAGCTTCAGTGCAAACTCTGACCTGAGATCAGATGTTCAACAGACAGGACCAGGGTGCACCTGACACCTCACTGTGAGTTTAACATGAAACAACAACAAGGTGAGATATGTGCTTTATCACCTGTTTACTGATGTGTGTTGGATTGAATCCACAAACAAAGCCCTGATAAACAAAACCTCTCAGTGTGAACCACAACAAGCTGCTCTCCCCGCCTCAGGCTGCTGTGTTGTGGTGGAGAGGAGACAGTGACAGCAGCAGACTCGTCCCTTAAATCCACAACAGCATGAAAACAACACATAATATGAGTGTTTTTATAAAGCCGAATTAAAGAGCTGAACCTCCTGATAATGTTTAAATGTTGATATGTGTGAAACAGTTTGTTATTGAGTGTGAAAAAGGCAGATCAATCTAAAGTGTGATATTTCTAAATGAAGTCTCGCGTGACTCTGCTCGTTCTCGCGTTAGCTTCCAGCTAGCTTCAAAGCTCACCTCCCCAGATCCCGATCTTCAGCTGGGACTTGTCCAAGTTCTCCACATAGTCTCCGATGAACCTATTGAGCAGGTCGCTCACCATAGACTCGAAGACCATGACTGACAGCTCCGGGTCGGACCCTGTGGAAGAGCCTGGACCTGGTTTCCTGCTCTGATGATAGATCAGGGATCGACTCTCTCTGGGTTCGATTAGCGTGTGTGATCGATTAGTGCTGTCTGCGCGCTCACAGAGGGGAGAGTGAGGGAATCATCGATCAGTCAGGTGACAGTGAGTCAGGGTGGGAGGTGTTCCTCTACAGGCAGGGTTGTGTTTGCATGTAATCTCTGTTAACTTGAATTTAATCTGAGAGATGTGATATCAATAATCTGAATACTGAGATAAACATTCCTCAAAACACTCAGAGCACAAAGATAGAATGAGATTAGATGTGTCTGCTGTTAAAAACTCTACTTTGTATCTTAGTTAATGCATCTGCCCTTTGTTTTCTGCATTGATTGTTTAATTCAGGGGTGTCCAAAGTAAGGCCCGGGGGCCAATTGCGGTCCAAAGTCCATTTATTTATGGCCCCAAGCTTCCATCTTAAAGTGTGTTATTAATAGAACAGAAATGAATCACCTTCTGAATCACCTGTACATTTACAGTTTCTTTCAAGCGCACAAACAAAAACTAAAGTCAAAACAGAAAAGTCTCAAAAAGCTTCATATGGACGACCTGTCTAAAGCCAAAGCTCTGTGAATTCTGCAAGACGGCAATAAAGAAGAAACACAAGAACTCTTAAAGCTGACAGGTTTTCAAATTCATGTTTTTATCATGATGTGAGAATGTTCTTGATGAACACTAAAAGTTCAGAAGACACAAAAGAGGAAACAAGACATGATCAAAATTATGAAATTGTGCAGAAAAGGCAAAATTTAGTGCATAAAAAATGTTCAGAACTCAGGAAAATAATTATTTAGTTCTTAAATTGTCGTCTGCTGGTCAGAAAAGTCTTAAAAAACAACATGAAAAAGAAGTGATGAAATCCAGATCGTGATCCTGCCATAGGAAAATAACGAGACAATATTTTTCCCACATTGCCCGACCATTTCCAGAAGAAGATAAAGTTTTCAGAAGGACTTTTTCTGTGAATTAAAGGTAAATAGTGTATGAAATTAAAAAATATAGAAAAGAAAAGTTTCCTCTATAGTTGCCCTTTCAGAGGACTAAATATTAAGAAGTGGTGTCTTGGTGACTTTTTCTGTGATTTTCATTGGAAAAGGTTCCCTCTGGATGGCTTTGTAGTAATTTACTGTAATAAAAAGTGCCCCATTGATGCTCCTAGAGTGGGTCAAATGTTGAAAAGTGCCCTCCAGATACCCTTCATGAAAAATCAATGACAGACAGGAGCACTCTGGATTCCCTTGTCGTGGTGTTAACATAAGAAAGAACCTTCAGATTAACTTTTTCTGTGACTCCCGTGTGAAAAGGTGTTCTCTGGACGCTGTTGTGGTGAATTTGAAATAGAAGAAGTGCCCCATTGATGCTTCTCAAGTGAATAAAATGCAGAAAATTGTCCTCTAGATGCCGTTCACATAAAGTTGGTTTATAAAAGGACACTCCGGATGAATTTCCAGGGGAACTCAAATTTAAAGAGTGACCTCTGGATGCTCCTCTAGTGGATACAATATTGATTTCATTGGAAAAGGTGCCGTCTGAGGCCCTTTTAGTGGATTTAATGGTTAAAAAAAGTGTCTTTTTGATGCTCCTTTAATGAGTAAAATGTTAAAAAAGTGTCCTCTGTTTGCCCTCCCAGTGAACTAAATGTAAAAAGTATTTCTCTAAACATGAGTTGTCAGAATAAACTTCACGGTTCTGAAACATGAGATTTAACACTGAACATCTCAGAGCTGCAGTTTGCAGATGTGACCACAGGAGGGCGCCAGAGTTTAACTGTCATGCTGAGTGTTTACAGGTGATCTGCAGTGATGTGGATCGTTATGTTTGTGTATCTGAGAGATAAACTCAGATATCTGATATGAACTCGTGCAGAGAGCAAAAGGAGGAGCAGTGACTAAACATCAACACAAACCAGTAATTATCACATCCCTGGATCCAAACATCCACTTCAAAGGAAAGATGGATCTCTCTCTAGTTTGACTCACTGTGTCACTACTTCATGACTCCTCCAGGTGGCGCTGATCTCATCAGACATCAGGATGTTTCATTACATGAGTGTCTTTGAGTTTATCTCTGATCACAGAATTGCTGCACAGAGACGTGACAGACGAACTCCTCCTCTGACCTGCTGACAGACGGGCTGCAGGAATCAAACACACATATTTAGGACCCGAGCACCAACAAGGTCTTTGAAGTACCCCTTGTTACCCTCAGGGTTTTTCTTTCTTTCTACCTAGTAGAATAAATTACCTTTTTGGAGCCTTAAACACGAAAACTCACCAAACTCGACACACTCATCAGGCCTGGCGACATGTTGATATTCATTTGGTCCCGTCACAAAAATGGTTCAATAGCGCCCCCTTCTTTCCAACTGGGCACCCCTGCAACAGTTAAACTCACATGCATGACATTTTTTTCACGTATCTATCAGGCCAAGACCTACAAAAAAGACTCCTAATGTCATGGTCAAATCCCAACAGGAAGTCGGCCATCTTTTTTTTTTTTCAGTTTTTCACCTGATTTGCAAAGGTACGTATTTAAGGGGTCTTGCCCGAGGCCTTTTCTCCGGTCAAGTCCAAACCACGCACACTCTGTAGTAAACACATTGACGATTCAAAGTTGTTGGAAAAATGTTGCGAAATCTAAAACTTGTGGGCGTGGCAGACTTTCAGGCGGTGCATCAAACGCACATGTCTCGCCATAAACAGGAAATGGATACTTGGGGCTTTGAAATACCCGAAATCCCACCAAATCCAACACACTCATCAAGCCTGTGAAAAAATGTGAGAATCTTTGGGTCTCGCAAAAAAAATGTTAAAAATGTGCTCAGTAGCGCCCCCTAGAATTTTCAAAAAACCCTCCCCATAGAGGTTCTTTTGAGCTACATGCATGATTTCAGACATGCACATTCAGAGCATCAAGACGCACAAAAAAGCCTCTTACACCCATATCCGAAACTCAACTGGAAGAGCGCCACCTAGCACCAAAAAAACAACTCAATCACTATGACACAATTTAATCCAATAAATTACAAAAACCTACAAGATATAATACAACATTTGAAATCCTCATCCTGCTGCCTTGATATTCTACCATCACCATTTTTCAAAAAGGTTTCAGACTGCATGACCTCAGATCTGCTTCAAATTGTCAACATGTCTCTTCTTACAGGTGTCTTCCCCCAGGCCATGAAAACAGCAGTAATTAAACCCCTCCTGAAGAAGAACAATTTAGATACATCAGAAATGAACAACTATAGGCTGATATCAAACCTCCCTTTTTTAAGTAAAATTATTGAAAAAGCTGTTTTTCAACAACTGAACAATTATCTAATGATAAATGACTGTTTTGATGTCTTCCAATCAGGATTCCGATCACATCACAGCACAGAGACCGCTCTAGTCAAGGTCCTCAATGATATTCATTTAAACACAGACAACGGCAAAATCTCAGTTTTGGTATCACTTGATCTCAGTGCTGCTTTTGACACAGTTGACCACAAGATACTACTGGACAGACTTGAAAACTGGGTGGGAATCTCTGGTGCAGTACTAAATTGGCTTAAGTCCTATTTAAATGACCGGGACTATTTTGTGTCTATAGGTAAATACACATCTGAGCGGATGAAAATCGTATGTGGAGTACCTCAAGGATCCATTCTGGGGCCTCTACTATTCAACATCTCCATGCTCCCCTTAGGTCAGATAATAAGAAACAACCAAATAAAATACCATAGCTATGCAGATGACACACACATTTACATCACCATATCACCAGGGGATTATAGTCCCATACAAACACTGAGTAAATGCATTGAACAAATCAATGACTGGACGAGCCAGAACTTTCTTCAGTTAAACAAAGAAAAAACTGAAATGATTGTTTTTGGAGGAAGAAAGGTTAAAGGTTACTGCTCAGCTCCAATCTGCACAGATCAAATGTTCAAACCAAGCCAGGAACCTTGGTGTAGTCTTAGACTCAGACCTTCATTTCAGCAGCCACATTAAGACCATTACAAAGTCCGCCTACTATCACCTTCAGAATATATCAAGGATTAAAGGACTCATGTCTCAGCAGGATGCAGAAAAACTCCTCCATGCATTTATCTTTAGCAGACTAGACTACTGTAACGGGGTCTTTACAGGACTCCCTAAAGAGTCCATCAGACGGCTGCAGCTCATACAGAATGCTGCTGCTCGAGTCCTAACAAGGACCATCAAAGTAGACCACATCACTCCAGTTCTTAGATCCCTACATTGGCTTCCTGTCTGTCAGAGAACAGACTTTAAAATCCTGCTGATGGTTTATAAAGACCTGAATGGTTTAGGCTGATCTGCTGCTACTTTATGAACCACCTGGACCTCTGAGGTCATCAGGTACTGGTCTGCTTTCAGTCCCTAGAGTCAGAAGGAAACATGGTGAAGCAGCGTTTAGTCATTATGCTCCACATATCTGGAACACACTCCCTGAAAGCTGCAGGTCTGCTCCAACTCTCACCTCTTTAAAATCAGAGATTAAGACCTTTTTATTTAACACTGCCTTCCTATCTTAGATTATTTTAACTCACTTTAAATTAACATTTTAATGTAATTTTTAATATATTTCTAATTTTCCTTTTCTTTTCTGTTTTATTATATTTGTCATTTTAATTATGTTCTTTTATGCTTGTCTGAATGTTTCCAATGCTTTTAATGTTTTAATGTAAAGCACATTGAGTTGCCCTCGTGTATGAAATGCGCTATACAAATAAAGCTGCCTTGCCTTGCCTAGCTTTGAATGTGAAGAATGGCGCCCAAATAAGGGTGTGTATTTCAGAGATCTTGCCCCAGGCCTTTTCTCTGATCAAGTCCAAACCACACACACTCTGTAGTAAACACATAGAAGATTCAAAGTTGTTAGAGGCATACCGTTCAGACTAAAACTGTGGGCGTGACAGACTGTCAAATTTGGAGGTTTTCTTGGCAATCTGCCAAAAACTTGTAACATTAGCACCACCTAATGGACACAAGCGGTATGTACTCTCAGATCTTGCTTTTACATCATGTGGTGGCTTATATCAGGCGGTGGTTTACATGAGGCGGTGGCTGCAGGTGTGTGAGGGCCTGTTCATCACCGCTTGCATCTTTAATTATTATTACATTTTAAATAAAGTTATGAACACATTTATTAAACAGAGAAGTAAGAACAAGGTGGTTTATTGTCACGCTGAAACTGAAGACAGTCTCGTTGTTTCTTTTTTGCAGTGTGACAGAAGAAGGAGGACGCTGCAGTCGATGCATCATGGATGTGCGTCCTCCTTCTTCTCTCTGAGACGTGCCGACAGTTTGAGGACGCCTGAGGCCGTGAAACCTCACCATGCACAGGGCGGGAGCTCAGTTTGTACGATAGTCTCAAGGTGTTACAGGTTGGAGCTGGAGGAGCATGTACGTGTGGAGCTGACCCCGTCTGCAGAGGATGATAAAAGTCCCCTTGTCAGGTTTCCAGACGTAGTCTCAAAAAAGAGGCCGAGCTGACCTGGATCTCCTGCATACTGACTCTTTCAGAGAGAGGCAGCTTGTGTTACGTTCAGGGTTTTTAGTTCAGGGAGGAGCAGCAGGGAGACCAAAGGAGAGTCTCAGGGGGTTCAAATCCAGAGGGCTGTGGGTTTCAGGCAGGAGCAGGTTTTTGCAGACGCTGCAGCTCCCGGGTAGTCGAGTCTGAGGACAAGGAACGGGTGCAAGTCGCCACTCTGGTGAGTGGACGCACTCCCTGACTGTCAAGGAGTCTGAGATCATCGTCTTCCTCCTTGTCCAGAACCAGACCAGGGGAGGTCAGCACAGCAGGTTGAAGGCCTTTGTTGCAGCTGGTGAAGTCTGGAGGTTGCAATCGAGTGTCTCATCCTGCAGCCAGTGTATGAAGCGGCTCATGACGGCAGGTATAACTTCTTCCTTCTGCTACTCTTTGCAGCTTTGACACCGTCTCCAGGACTCACGGCGACCTGGCTCCTGACCTGTGGGAGGAGCCTGTCTTCATAAAGTCTGTGCAGAGAGGACAGGAAGCTTCTGACCCTCTCAAACATCAGGAACTCATGTGGGTCGCCCTTCGCCAGCTTGTGATGATGTGCTGTCGCTCCACACTGACCTCTAGTGTTCACCTGCAGCGCCTCACCTCAGTGTTCCCACAGCAACAGCTCAACCTGCAGCATCAAGTGCACATCGTGTTGTTGTTGTTGATGATGAAGATGAAGAGACGTCTCATTAACCCCGCTGATGGATGTGTAATCACCTGAGTGCAGCCGTGATGTCATCACCTGGCACAGTTCAGAGAACTGGAGGAGGATGAGGAGTCAGGCGCCGAGGAGGAAGAGGAGTTTAATGAGGCTGCAGATTGAGGAAGCAGCCAATGTTCTCTGATCAAACACTCTCGCTCCTTCATCGGCCGGTCACAGAGCGCTTCAGGAACAACCGGAAACTAATGAAGCGGATGTTCAATAAGAGTCAGCGAGGGGATCATCAGAGGTCTGAACACACACATGAACATAAACACACGGCTCGGGTCATTAACCCAGGAGGAACACTTTCATTATCACAGAGTCCAGAGAGCTCAAAGAAACATGTCAACAAACACAACAGGAAGGACACGTCAGCCTCCCCAAACACATCCTCACATTCCTGAGATTATATCAACACACACACACACACACACACACACACACACACACTTAAACAAACCTGTCCTTCCACAAGGTCACAGCCCGCCCCTTTCATCAGCACCCCCCTGCTGGTCATGTGACCTCCCTCCTCTTAAGATCGCCATCTGACCCCTGAGAGAGAGACACAACGAGGAGTCCCAGCGACAGGTGAGTGACCTCTCTGTCTTTGTGTGTGTGTGTGTGTGTGTGTGTGTACATGTGTGTGTGTGTGTGTGTGGGTCAGCGTCTCTGTTAAAGCTGAATGTATTTATTTTATATTTTATTTATAGGTATTATCAAATATTATTGTAATTTTAACAGAAATATAAAATAAAAAGGAAGAATAAAATATCTTATAATAAAATAAAATCAGATGAATCTTCTTACTTGACACAAGAGAGTTTTTAAAAGACAATAATTTTAAAAAATATGTTTGAATAATGGAGAATTATTTGATGTGATTTGCTGTTAAATCAATAAATATAATACATATACATATATATTTTAATTTTTTAATTAAAACAACAAATAGAAATAATAATAATAAGACATATATATTTTATTTTTAAAATCTTTTAGAAATAAAAAAAGAATAATAAGAATAATGCTTGTATTTTATTTAAAAAATCTAAAACAATAAATAGAAATATAATAATAATAATAATACATATATAAATATATTAATTCGAATAAAAAAATAATAATAATACGTATCTATTTTTTTTTTAAATTAGATTTAAATAATAATAATAATATTTTTTATTTATATATCACCTTTAAAAACAAATGTTTACAAATTGCTATGACAAACAAATCATGGCAGAATTCAGGATGATGACAGAGTAAACCTTTAACACACAGAAGAGAAGTGAAGAAAATTTTAAAAATGCCAAAAACAAATATTTCTATCTTTAGTCTGAATATAATCTGTAATATTTTCCACAGATTAAAGGATATTTAAGTTTGTTTTAAACAGTAAAACTTCTACATTTTATTCTCATCAGGCAGCGCACCTTATTTTTTTAATTGCACTCTTTTAATGCACTTTTTATACATTTTAGACTAACACAAGATTTTAACTCAACACCTGCACTTTTTTTTAGCTCTAACTAGCCGTCCATTAATTCATCTTGTTTTATGTCTTTGTAATTTATTTCATGTCTGATGTGTGGGGCACAATATGTCACCTCTGTGTATCACACAGTCTCCTATAGTGCAAGCTCTGGTTGCGGTTCTGTCTCTAGATTTAAGTTTGATATATTCACAGAGAGGCAGTGGAGCAAGTCCATGCAAGACTTTGTAGATCAAGCAGGCAAATTTATTTCTGAAGTATGATGCAATGATGGAAACTAAGAGTCTTTCTGTCAAAGACTTTGAGAGATTCTATTGGTTTGAGTGTTGTTGCATTTGCTGTTGACCAGTTTGTTACACAGTGTTCTACATGAGAGTTAATCCCAGCATGCAAACCAATGTAAAGATGGTTTTTAAAAAGCTTCTGAATGTATTTTTTGCAGGTCAGACGTTGTGCAGGAGCTCTGTTGGATGTTTTGATGCTCACCTGTCTGATAACACAGATGTGCAAATTCATCTTCTACATAAGGAAACAGGAAACTGTGTTTACAGTTTTATCTGTGACATAAAATAAACCAAATGGATGTGCTTTTAGACGCTGCATACAGACTCTAATTGTCCATTTTTTGTGTTATTATGTGATCTTGGTGTTTTCATAGTTTAGCTCTGATCCAAAACGACGTCAGCGTAACACCAGTGCATCAAATAAACATGTTAAGACGGGTCAGAGAAGTAACGGCTGTTTCTGGAAGCAGAAAAGAAAATGACTTTTAGGTACTTTTAGTTTTAGGGCTTGAAGGAATCCACACGAGGAACTCTGAGAACATGTTGCGTGTGCTATTGAGTAAAAACAAAAGGTCTCAAAGTTGAAACTTGATCCAGAATGCTCCTCCAGTTGACTTCTCTCTCTCCTCACAGTGGATCTTTCTGGAGAAGCCGAGGATTGTGGGAGTTGCAGTTCTTCTCTCTGACAGCAGGATGTTTGGCTCTGTGCTGCTCTGCTGTTGCTCCTTCACTCTGCTGCGTCTCTCTTCCGCTCTGGTTCACGGAAACGTCCCGCTGGATGACGGTCCGGCAGCCGGGCGCCGCGCTGACACCTCTTACCTGTCTGACATCAGTGAGTGACACCCGTCCAATCAGAACGCTCAGCTGTGTCTTCTCGTGATGGTCGAGGTGCTGCAGGTAATAATGCTGCTCTGTTTCCTGATTGTTGTTCAGTAGAGAGAGGCCGCGCCCCTGATCCGGTGCATGACCCCGCCCTCCTAGCTGTGGACTCGGTGGAGGATCACTTCCTGATGGACGCCTACGACGAAGTAGGTGATGCTTATTTGAGTTGTATAAAAAAGCTTCAACACTGGAGTCATTCTGGGATGGAAACCCTCCGGGGGTTAAAAATGAAACCCCTCTTGGTTCCTGTTTCAGGACTCGTCAGCAGGTCTGCAGCTGCAGGGTCGGGCCATGCGTTCCCCTCGCCGCTGCATCCCCCATCAGCAGTCGTGTCTGGGTTACCCTCTGCCCTGCTGCGACCCCTGTGACACCTGCTACTGCCGCTTCTTCAACGCCATCTGCTACTGCCGCCGGGTCGGCCACGCCTGTCCACCCAGACGCACCTGATGAGAACCGGGTCTGCTGACGGGAAACCTGTTGATGCTCTTTCTGTTACATGTTGTATAAAATGTGTTCTTTGTGAAATGAACTGTGAAGTAAAAATCTATTTTCAGAAGTCAAATTATCGTCTACGCTGTCAGTTATTGCAAATTAAAAAGGGTCATCTCCAGCTGATCAAAACACACCTTTAAATACTACACACTGTACCTTTAAATACTACACACTGTACCTTTAAATACTACACACTGTACCTTTAGATACTACACACTGTACCTTTAAATACCACACACTGTACCTTTAAATACTAAGCACTGCACCTTTAAATACTACACACTGTACCTTTAAATACTACACACTGTACCTTTAAATACTACACACTGTAGCTTTAAATACTACACACTGCACCTTTAAATACCACACACTGCACCTTTAAATACTACACACTGTACCTTTAAATACTACACACTGCACCTTTAAATACTACACACTGCACCTTTAAATACCACACACTGCACCTTTAAATACTACACACTGCACCTTTAAATACCACACACTGTACCTTTAAATACTACACACTGTACCTTTAAATACCACACACTGCACCTTTAAATACCACACACTGCACCTTTAAATACTACACACTGCACCTTTAAATACTACACACTGTACCTTTAAATACTACACACTGCACCTTTAAATACTACACACTGTACCTTTAAATACTACACACTGTACCTTTAAATACTACACACTGTACCTTTAAATACTACACACTGCACCTTTAAATACTACACACTGCACCTTTAAATACTACACACTGTACCTTTAAATACTACACACTGCACCTTTAAATACTACACACTGTACCTTTAAATACTACACACTGTACCTTTAATACTACACACTGCACCTTTAAATACTACACACTGTACCTTTAAATACTACACACTGTACCTTTAAATACTACACACTGTACCTTTAAATACTACACACTGTACCTTTAAATACTAAGCACTGTACCTTTAAATACTACACACTGTACCTTTAAATACTACACACTGTACCTTTAAATACTACACACTGTACCTTTAAATACTACACACTGTACCTTTAAATACTACACACTGCACCTTTAAATGCTACACACTGTACCTTTAAATACTACACACTGTACCTTTAAATACTACACACTGTACCTTTAAATACTACACACTGTACCTTTAAATACTACACACTGCACCTTTAAATACTACACACTGTACCTTTAAATACTACACACTGTACCTTTAAATACTACACACTGTACCTTTAAATACTAAGCACTGTGCCTTTAAATCTTTGGTGTGAACAGAGGACAGGGACAGTTCTGTTTTTATAGTTTTTGCATTTTATTAATGATGTTTTTATGGAACGAGCTTAGTTGGCGGCGATGGTCTGGTCCATCCAGGCGCGGAGCTCGGTGACACGGGCGTACACACCGGGCATGGTGGGAGTGCAGGTGCCGCTGCCCCAGGACACAATACCGACCAGGGTCCAGGCTCCAGCCTTCTCGCAGACCAGGGGACCACCAGAGTCTCCCTGTAAAAAAAAACAAAGAGCAGATAATTAGCAACACATAGAGAACAGGACTTGAGATGTACCTGAACGCACCACCCACCATGCAGGAGGAAGCTCCAGAGGCTCCAGCGCAGATCATCAGGTCTGAGATTCTGCTGCCCCAGTACTGTTTGCACTGCTGGTTGGTCAGCAGGGGGAGGGCGGCCTGCTGCAGCAGGGCGGGGGTGTCAGGAGCTACAACACACAGACACACACGCATCATTAAGACTGACCTGGCTTTAGAGACCATATCCTGTCTGTACGCCTCTTTGATTGGCCGGCTCACCGTTGTGGCGGGTCAGACCCCAACCGCTGGTCACGCATCTCATGCCTCCCTCGAAGTTGTCTGAGGTCTCGGCGATGCACACGGGGGAAACACGCATGTTCAACTGAGCGGGGCTGGCCAGCTTGATGAGCAGGATGTCGTTGTTGATGGTGTAGCCGTTGTAGCGAGGGTGCTTGAACACCTGACAGGAAGTGACATCAGGGGTCACGATTGGAGGACGAACGGGAACACGGGATGAGGACGGGATTAAAGGTGGATGTTTCTGTCACTTACCTTTCCAACCTTCATGACCTGGGTGTCCTCAGCGTTGGAGGAGCGGTCGTGCTCGCCCAGGATGACGCGGTGGGAAGTCCTGCAGGAAGGAAACAAGGAGCATGAGGCGGCCATGTTGTGTCAAAAACATCTGAAGGTGACTGGATTAAGGTGACTGGATTAAGGAGACTGGATTAAGGTGTCAGGATTAAGGTGTCAGGATTAAGGTGACTGGATTAAGGTGACTGGATTAAGGTGAGTGGATTAAGGTGTCAGGATTAAGGTGTCAGGATTAAGGTGAGTGGATTAAGGTGTCTGGATTAAGGTGTCAGGATTAAGGAGAGTGGATTAAGGAGTCAGGATTAAGGTGTCAGGATTAAGGTGTCAGGATTAAGGTGTCTGGATTAAGGTGTCAGGATTAAGGAGAGTGGATTAAGGAGTCAGGATTAGGGTGAGTGGATTAAGGAGTCAGGATTAAGGTGAGTGGATTAAGGTGTCAGGATTAAGGAGAGTGGATTAAGGAGTCAGGATTAAGGTGAGTGGATTAAGGTGTCAGGATTAAGGTGACTGGATTAAGGTGTCAGGACTAAGGTGTCAGGATTAAGGTGACTGGATGAAGGTGTCAGAATTTAGGAGACTGGATGAAGGTGTCTGGATTAAGGGGACTGGATTAAGGTGACTGGATTAAGGTGTCAGGATTAAAGTGAGTGGATTAAGGAGTCAGGATTAAGGTGTCTGGATTAAGGTGTCTGGATTAAGGTGTCAGGATTAAGGTGTCAGGATTAAGGTGTCTGGATTAAGGTGTCAGGATTAAGGAGAGTGGATTAAGGTGTCAGGATTAAGGAGAGTGGATTAAGGTGTCAGGATTAAGGTGTCAGGATTAAGGTGTCAGGATTAAGGTGTCTGGATTAAGGTGAGTGGATTAAGGTGTCAGGATTAAGGTGTCAGGACTAAGGTGTCAGGATTAAGGTGAGTGGATTAAGGTGTCAGGATTAAGGTGTCAGGATTAAGGTGTCAGGATTAAGGTGTCAGGACTAAGGTGTCAGGATGAAGGTGAGTGGATTAAGGTGTCAGGATTAAGGAGAGTGGATTAAGGTGTCAGGATTAAGGTGAGTGGATTAAGGTGAGTGGATTAAGGTGTCAGGATTAAGGAGAGTGGATTAAGGAGTCAGGATTAAGGTGAGTGGATTAAGGTGTCAGGATTAAGGAGAGTGGATTAAGGTGTCAGGATTAAGGAGAGTGGATTAAGGAGTCAGGATTAAGGAGAGTGGATTAAGGAGTCAGGATTAAGGTGAGTGGATTAAGGAGTCAGGATTAAGGTGAGTGGATTAAGGTGTCAGGATTAAGGAGAGTGGATTAAGGAGTCAGGATTAAGGAGAGTGGATTAAGGAGTCAGGATTAAGGTGAGTGGATTAAGGAGTCAGGATTAAGGAGTCAGGATGAACATGTTTACCTGACATTGCAGTGAGCAGCTGTCACCACCCAGTTCTCGTTGATGAGAGAGCCTCCGCAGAAGTGGAAGCCGGTGTAATCCTGAAAACAACAAAGAGTGTGTGACGATGACCGTGTGAGCTCAGGTGTGTATGTGTGGTGTGTATTTGTGTGTGCATTTACCTGCAGGGACACCTGCCAGGGCCAGGAGTGGGGCACTGCCTCCTCACCGTTCACGATACGGGAGTATCCGGTGATGACGGGGGAGATGGCGGGATTGCCGCACCCTGATGACATCATCAACATTTTACCATGAGCATAAATCAACCAATCGTCTTCATGCAACAACATCCAGCAGGAGGATGGGATTAAACAGCCTTCAAGGTTTGTTTTCACTTCTTTGGATAAACACGCCTGAAGATGAACGATGTGTCAGGTTCTTGTCAGAGTTTAAACCCAAACAAAGCGAATTAAGATCCATCTTTAGGGACCCTGTCCCCCATGGGTTGTTAGACTCATCCTAACTTTTCTTACTTCTGTATCAAAGAGAAGCAGCCATCATACCATCATCATAAAAGAGGGGATTTCTGCATCTGATTTTTTGAGCCAGAAGAGACAAAGCTTCTACGATAGGATGGATAAAGGTTGCTGTGTCTGCAGCAGCTAGAGATATTTTAAAACCACGCTCTCCTGAAACCATCTCTGATTCTTGGACTTTACCAATGCTGATCCTTAAAACACATAAACAAGCTCCACCAGCTCTGCACTCTTCCATTTTATCTTCATGTGAAGAGGTGAGACTTTGGAGGGCTGACGAATGATAGCATGAGATCTGTGCATAGACTGGTGTTACTGCATCTTTAATTTGACTCTGAATGTCAGCATAGTTTGCATCATGCTGTATTTACTGTAAGAAGACTCTAGAAATGAAGACCATTAACTTGTGAGGAAAATGTTTACAAATACACTGTAAAAGGGGATTTTAGGTTTTAGTTACCTCAGCTCACTTAAATGTCAGTTTTACCTGAAATATCAAGTCAAATAGTGTCCAACTAATCAGTCCAACCAGAGTACTTCAGGTATCATAGATTTCCTTGTTGACAGGAAAATGGAAATGCACAGGAAACCCCTTACAGTCCCTGGAGTGACCCACCTTTACAACGCCAAGTGCTGCAAGAGACACTCTGATTGGATCAATGTTTGAACACTTCTCTGCATGCAGTGCAGAAGCTCAATGTGTGATATTTGTAGACTTTGTTACTCCTTAGTTTCTGTTTTAATACTGACACAGTTCTTTATAGTGAGAGCACTCTTCTGTTATTCTGCTTACAGTTTTACTTCTAGATCAATATTAAACATTAATTTAATATTAATCCATTCTTCATGATAGCATTCTGATGCCACATCAAATTCAGGCAACAAAGCTCTGGTCAGTTTTGACATTGAATAAAGTATTTTGAATGTTGTCTCATGTTGAGAAATCATTTTTATGGAGTATGTTTTTTTAAAATTGAGTCTTAGGTTGTTTTAAGAAATGACTTGTTTTTTTTAATGAACGTAATGTTCCAAGTAAGATGAACAAGTCAGGGAAAAAGTGACCTGAAGTTGATTCAATAAAACACTTTGTTGAGTTAACATTTTAGACATGTTTGCAGAAGTGTTAATTATTAATTGATCCAACAAGATGCTTAGTTCAGTCATGTTTTTACAACTCCATAAACCTGTAGAAACATGTTGATGTAATTTGTTTTTTCATGTTGTTTCTACTCAGATTTAGGTTTTTAAAACTTAGAATTGCTCGTTGGTCTCATTGAAAAAGCTTGTGGATTAAACTTAAAGTATGAAGTTGATAGAACTCATGTATCAGCACTGTCTTTGACACCCCGACTAAAAAAACGAAAGGCAAAAGAGGAAACAACTTACATTTCTTGGCTTGCTGAACTTAACATTTTAAGGCAGCCAGGTTACAAATTATTTTAAGTTGAACTAACTTAGTGTGGAAATAAATCCATGACAAAACAGCTTGTTTGTTTCACTAATTCCTTACGATTTGACTTATTTTTTGCATCCACTGAAGTCGCCCCCTGCTGGACGTCAGGAAGAGTGCACGTTGAAGCGCTTTCGTCTCCTCAGTGTTTGAAACTAGCATGCTGAAGTGCTCTGAGCTTTTCCACCTGCTGTGTCCTCGTATGAAATCCAACATAAAGTCAGAATGACATTCTGGGACGTGTTTGCAGGTCCCAAAAAAAGATTCATTCATCGGTTTAAACTTGGAAATAGAAAACAATCATCCCACTGCTAAGTCTACTCTACCCATCATGCCTCACTCCGGTTCTTTCTCACCGTAGGCGGCGCCGAAGAAGGCGAGGCAGGAGAGGATCCAAAGGAAAGCCATGGCTCGATCATGTCGGGTCTGTCTGAGCGAGCGGCTTTTATACAGCGGAGGGACGACGTGATTGGACGGCACCAGACAGCCCAGAGGACACCTTATCAGAGGCGCTGGGAGTTTAGACAGGTGGAGCTGACGGAGCGTTTTCCACCTGAACATGACGGCTGGAGACGAGATTCACTGTAAGGCTGAGGATTATTATCACGCCTGTTTTCATAACTTAATGAAAATAGAATCCTCTGAAAACACATGAAGATGGAGTAACATAACATGCTGCATGAAATACAGAGAGAAGAAGAAGGAAGAGTGAAAACATTAAAGTTATGATGTAGATGATGTAATGCTTTAATAATATGAATATGAAGTTAAATATGAAGGTGAAACATTGAACATCTATAAGACCTGTGCTTAAAGGCCCTGTGAGGAGTTCTGAACTGGCTGAGAAACAGACTGAAAATGATCCTGATGCCTCTTTATGACCTTCAATAGCAAACAAGACCATCAGCAGCAACACTGACACCTCCTCTGCTGTTATTTTTAATGCCTGAAACCGTCCTGAGGGGGGTAGGTGTCAGACCAGATGATGGACATCTCCTTTATTTGACTGTTTTCATGGAAAAGAATCACATTGCCTGATAAAGCTGACTGTTAAAAGACAACAGGATGAGGTTTTTGTTGAAAACACTACTTTTACATGTATAGGACAAGAGATAAGAGGTATCACTTTGTCCACAAGGGGGCGCCAGAATCGATACAAAACAAAAGTTCCTCACAGCAGCTTTAAACTTTAGTATTATCTCGGTGGTGTTACCGAGGTCGCTTTAAAGTTCAGGGGGGAATTTCTCTCACTTATTCCACACATTTTCTTCACCTTTATTCAATCAGACGACTGAAGAGAGAGAGGACATGCAGGGAGTAGAGAGCGAGGGTAGACGTGCAGCAAAGGGCAGAGGTCACGAGTCGGTTTAGGCACACGACTAAACCGTGGTTTAACAGCGCCCTGACATGACAGTTTTTATTAGTGCTAAATAACAAATATCTCAACTTCAGACTTCAACCAGATCCATCTCTGATCCACTGCAGGCCGGCTCCGCGGAGCAGGACCTCCGGACAGCTGGAGTCATGTGACCGAGGTTTCCCCTTGGTAATCCCTGAATCAAGGATCCTCCTCCCCAGCATTCAAAGTCAGAATTCAGACTTTAATCATTTTAGGAAAAATAAATAAATTCTGAAGTCTGACTTTGAAAAAGAAATTGAGAAAAAATGTCAAAATTCAGATTTTTAAACTTGGAATCTGAGAAAAAGATTAATTCTGACTTTTCTTCAGAAATCTGAAAAAAGTTGAAAATCAGAATTTAATCAGAAATGTTTCCAGAAACCTGCTGCAAAAAGTCAGAATTCAGACTTCCATTTAGAAATCTGAGACAAAGATTAAATTCTGACTTTTAACAGGAAATATCAAGAAACCCAGAAATCTGATTTTTAATCTGAGAATCTGAGAAAAAGGACGACTTCTCCCTGGAGTCATGTGACCGAGGTTTCCCCTTCTGTAATCCCTGAATCAAGGATTCTCCTCCTCCTCCTCTCCTCATCCATGTGGTCTTTCTGGTCCTCTGAAAACCTCTGACCTGTTGACTCCAGGCCTGGCTCCGCTCATCATGACTTTGGTTTGTTGTTGTAGTTAAGTGAAATACGATCTGGTGATAACACAGAGTGTTTTATTCTGAAAATTAACCGGATGTTTTCATTCTGTTTTGGTGAAACCTGACTTCCTGTCCCGCTCCATAGACAATTATGATCAACAATAGAAGTCTTGTGTATCTGATCCGGAGGACTCCGACCTGCTGGGTCAGATACAACGGAGCAGATCCAGTGGAAGTTAACACATGGACTAGAATAGAAACCGATCAGATCTGGTGCTGTGACGGATCAGAGACAGACCGGACACGGATCTGGTGGAATTTGGCGAGCTGTGATTATGATGCTGTCCTGTATTAATCAATCGTAAATAGAGGTTTGATTTATTTGACAATAAAAACGAGACCTTCTTCTTCTTGTGTTTAAAAAAGAACTGGAGGAGTCCATCTTTTTTTACCTTCCTTCTTCTTGATGATTAAAGTCTGAGCTACGTTTTCTCTCTTTAAACCCTGAAGGATGAAAATCACGACCCTGGTTTGTTAGTGTCATGAACCTGAGCACAGAAAGGCGGACACAAATATAACACACCAGACCAGAGTTCCAAAAGGCAAAGGGTTTAATCAAACACCAGGCAGATCAGGCAGACCTGAGGCAAAAGGCAGGGGGAGATCAAAAACCAGCTAGACTATGACTGTGAGGATGATAGGATGCTGGGACTAAGACTGTGAGGCACAATGAACTGGCAATGAGACAGGGAGAGACATGAGGTTAAATACAAGAGGTAACGAGGGTGATGGGAAACAGGTGGGGAGAAACAATCAGGGAGCAGGTGTGACCAGACAGGAACACAACTGAAACAGAGACAAGTGTTAGTGACTTCAAAATAAAACAGGGAAGACATGAAGGTGTAAAATAAAGGAAACTTGACAGACATGACAGTTAGATATTTTGCAATTCCTGATATCTTGAATGTTTTTTAACTCGTGGTGGACGTGTCATGCTGTGGAATCGACATATCGATACTCACTACTCATTTGAGGATCGATTGCTCTAATAAAATATCTGATATTTAGATTTTAGCATTTGAGTCCTCTCGCCCTGAATAGGTTCTCATTTCCAGTGCTGTGCTTTCCTTGTATTTGTTTGTCTCTTTTGAAATGATTGCTTGTTTGGTCTCACGTTGTGTTTTTGTATGGACTGTACAGCACTTTGGTCAGCTTCTGCTGTGTTATTAAATGTGCTTTATAAATAAATTTGACTTTGACTGAAATAAATGTGACATTAATAAATGCGACATTAAAGCACACGTGTCACTTCTGATTCTTCAAAGTTTTGTACCAAAAACTGTACTTTGCACTGAGTTTCCACTCAGAGAATTTAAACAGAGGATGTTAATTATTTATTGTTTATGTGTTTTTCTAAATTTATTCCACTGTTTAAAAAAAGGCCACCAAAGGATTTGCATGTTAAAGTTGAATGAAGTTAAATGAACAGTGTTTGTCATGATCCTCCTGCCGTGTGTCAGTGTTCATGTGGGGAGGAAGGTCAGCTGCTTTGAACATGTGTTGGTTTCCCAGCACAGTTTTTATCAGCAGCTCCTCATGACCGTTACTCAGACGTGGCCTGGACGTGGACAGGCTTTGAGTTCTTTCATGTTCATCAGAGGTTCATGTTTCATCGGCACCAACGTGTTGACAATCCAGAGGAAATCAAAACACCCAAAGAGAAACCACAATGAAGTCTGGGTGTTCACTGAGCTCGAGCTGAGGCATCATCAGGCAGGCTTCATCTCTGCATTAAATAATTAATATTCATATTTTGTGTTTATTCTGACTGATGCATCCCAAACGTTTCAGGATTTATAATCTTAAAGATGAAAACTGTTTCAAGCATCATAATGAAAAGTCAGGAGACGTTTTATTGCATATTTACGTCTTTTAAAGGTGACATATCACGCTTTTTTCATCAACATATATTGGTCTAAGAGGTCCCCAAAACATGTCTTTAAAGTTTATGCTCAAAAAAACACTTTGAAATCAGATTCTGGTCTGCCTGTAAACCCCTCTTTTTCAGCCCTGCTTAGAACAGGCTGTTTTCTGTGTCTGTGCCTTTAAATGAGAATAAGCTCTCTGACCACGCCCCCTCAGGAAGTGGGTGTGGCCTCCTCGGCTGTCCAGCACGTTGATCTAATGTTTACATGTTGGCTGAATATACACGGCTGCTCACAGACCCGCGTTACTTCAACCCTCTGAATCTGATCCAGAATCTGATCCTGACGGAGAGGCGCCTGCAGCAGGACCTTTCTGAACCATTGGTCACAGATTTAGTGTTTCTTGTTGTTTTATTTGTCAGTATGTCGACGTGTCTTGGTACACAGCTACCAACATGTAGCTGTGTGGCTATGCTAACTAGCACTAGCACTTTTCCATGCAAACTAAAAATCATCCACTAGATCTTCAAATCTGCAGACGTGGGGAGTCAAAGCGACCTTTGTGTTTATTAAGACAGCCTACAACTAGCATGCCTCCCTCCTAAGCTCCTTGTTAGCACACATGTGTGCAGGGAATGAAAAACGGAGGAGGGGTTGAGTTGCATTTTATACAGTCTATGGGCTGAACAAGCTCCCAGCTCTGACTTCCTGTTACAGACCGGATGGCGTTGTGACGTATGAAAAACACTGAAAACTGAAACGGCTGGTTTCAGCACACATTTACAGAAAGGTGGAGAAATCAGAACAGGGGCAGAATGGAGTCTTTGACTTTTCAGGGGGTTTGTAGACAGGGACACAGATTTCAGGGAGAGGACCATTAAAGAGTCCATTCTGCAGGATATGTCACCTTTAAAGTCAGTTAATAACCGATAGTGTTGATCCAAGCTCGGGATGGGCAAGCCAAAATACTGTTCCACAATCCCTGGCATCTATTCAGCGATTATTCGTAATCTATTTCAGCAGAGATCCAGAGGAACCTACGAGACAAGGGAGCTCAGGGACTCCAGAAAGGTCTATGGTTAGTAACTTTAATGGGACAGAGAGAGTTAAAGTACTACAAACAACATGCTCTTAGTTTGTCTATGTATACTGTATCCAACAAATAAACTATTAATATAAAAATAAAATGTTTCTTAACTTGACTTTATTCGTCCCTGAAGGGCAATTTGCTTCACAGCAAGGTTCAGAAGACATTTTGGAAAGCTAGTGAGGTAAAAGGAGTGTAGCGGAGTTCCTACATACATAAAAGTGTAGGGTCAACAGGATCAGAATCAGAAATACTTTATTTATCCTGGGGGGATTTCAGTCATTACAGTTGTACAGTAGACACAATAAGTAAGAATATCAAATAATATTAATAGAATAAGTAATTAATAAGATATAAATACAATACAATGAAAATAAAGATAATAAAAGTATGTACAGGAGACAGAATGAACTATGTAGAAAATACATGGTTGAAGTCCCCGAAGATCAGGAACAGGGCCTTCTGATGGTCTGTCTGGAGATCAGGAAGAGGGGAAGAGGGCCCTCTGGTGGTCTGTCTGGAGATCAGGAAGAGGGGAAGAGGGCCCTCTGGTGGTCTGTCTGGAGATCAGGCAGAGGGCCCTCTGGTGGTCGGTCTGGAGATCAGGAAGAGGGGAAGAGGGCCCTCTGGTGGTCTGTCTGGAGTCTGGCGATGGTAGCGTTGAGACCGTTGGACGCCGTAGTCCGGTTGGCAGGGGGGGGGATGTAAACAGCTACCAGTATGACATGTGAGATCTCCCTGTGCAGATAATATGGTCGGAGGCCCACAGCGCTCTCGCTGCTATCCTTGTCTGCCCAGACGGTCTGGAAGCCGTCAATGGAGACGTTGTTCAGAACTGCAGTTCATCGAGGATCCGCTTGAGATAAACATCAGGGTGAATTAAAGAAGACTGGACACTCTGAGCTACAATCATTAACTCAGGGGGAAGTTTGTGGATCATTCCTGTAGACTTCTATGAAGTCAGTATCTTTAAGTGGAGGCTCCCCCTGCTGGCTGATAGAAAGAACGCAAGCTCAAGGATCTTCACCACCGGCAAGTTATTTTTTAATACAAGGTCTGTGATTGGAGAAATTAGAGCAACAAGATCAAAGAAATCCTGTTCATGACATCAACTATTTGAGGCTCTGATGTTTCAGGTAAGGCTGCAGATTGAGAGCGCCCCCTGCTGGCTGCGTGTGATACATTAAGAAGACACAAACACATGAGTAACTTTAAATGTTTTTATTATCATTCATTATCCACACACTCCAAGTGGGACTGCAGAGTCGGGGCCCTGCGGTCGGGTAGGGTCAGGGCGGCGTTGCCAGTGAGGATTTAGTTGGCAGCGAGGGTCTGGTCAACCCAGCTACGGAGCTCGGTGACGCGAGCGTAGACCGCGGGGGTGGAGGTGGAGCAACGGCTGCTTCCCCAGGACACGATACCGACCAGAGTCCAGGCGTTGTCCTTCTGGCAGACCAGGGGACCACCAGAGTCGCCCTGAAACACAGAGAACAGGGTTAGAGACACGGCGGAGGAGGGGAGAGGAAGATGATACAGGTGTGAGACAGGTGAGAAAGTGGGCGGGGCCTCACCATGCAGGAAGTGGCTCCAGCGCCTCCAGCGCAGATCATCACGTCGGAGATGTTGCTACCCCAGTGTCTCTTGCACTGCTCGTTGGACAGCAGGGGCAGAGCGGCCTGCTGCAGGTCATTGGGAGTGCTGGCAGCTGTGGGAGACAAGACGGTCAAACACACTTCCTCCAAACCTTTCAAAATAAAAGCATTGATCTTATCGTACTAATACTGCGTTCTGTTCTTCTGATGCTCATAGAGCAGCCTCACCGTTGTAGCGCATCAGACCCCATCCAGAGGTGACGCAGGTCATGCCGGCGGCGAAGTTGTCAGAGGACTCAGCGAGGCAGACAGGAGACACGTTGGTTCCCAGGCGGGCGGGGGTGGACAGCTTGATCAGGGCGATGTCGTTGTTGATGGTGCGGGGGTTCCAGGCGGGGTGGGTGAACACCTGGGGAGAACAGGGGGGGAGGGGTCAGTGCTGGGAGAACGGTGTGTTCTGAAAGCTGATTGGCTGAGGGGCGGTTCTCACCCTGGCGGGCTTCAGGACCTGGACATCCTCGGTGGAGCCGTAGCCCCTGTTGTGCTCTCCAGCAACCACACGGTGGTAGGTCCTGACAGGTGACAGGAAGCAGGGATTTAAAGGGCCAGTTCACAAAGACACAAAGACATCCTGGGTTCACCTGTACCTCACCTGGGAAGGGGTTTTCTTCCTGCGTGCCCTCACGTGGAGACTATAGTCTGTGGACTGTATGAGACATGGATGTTTCTGCGACGTCACCCTTTGGTTTCTGAAGCAGTTTGGGCGTTTTAACACGCAACCAGCCAGCCTCTAGTGGACACTTGAGGAACTGCAGTTGATTGCTCTTCTAGCTATTATAAAATGACCCTACCTTTCACTTGATCAATAAACGCCTAATGCATTTTCCAAATAAGCCATCAAAGCACCACGTAGACTTTGTCGTTGATGTCAAATTTAGTCACAATGTGCCGTCATCCTGTCGTCCAAATTTGGTCATTTGTGGCTCAAAAAAACAAGAATGCAGCAACCATACGGAGGTGGAAGTAGTTTCCACAAAGTAATGCATCGTGCAGTTTAAGCTCAAGCAGGTCACCGGTGAATGTCCTGATGAACAAGAACTATGTGTATTGGCCTTCCCCTGTGTTTAAACTATTATTGGATCTATGCAACAGAAACTAGAGAAACTTTGAACCCCTCAGCAGAAACCAGGGGGCCTGGATCTGACAGCCTCAGGTGTGGCAGTGAGTGAGGTGTTGAACTCACATGACGTTGCAGTGAGCGGCGGTCACAACCCAGTTCTCGTTGATCAGGGAACCTCCACAGAAGTGGAAGCCGCTGGATTGCTGGAAGGAAAAAGAAGCAGAAGTCAAACTCAGGATAAGAAGAAGAAGAAAAGAAGTATGAGGAGAAGAAGAAACATCAGCTGACTCACCTGAAGGGACACCTGCCAGGGCCAGGAGTGGGGCACAGCCTCCTCACCGTTGACGATGCGGGCATAGCCGGTCACCTGGGGAGGGACGGCGGGGACACCGCAGCCTGACAGGACGACAGGTAACAGATGTTACAGGTGTTTCAGAGAGCTGGTGTCACTTTAAGACTCTGACTCGCTGTGACAGTCAAACTATATCGATTTAAGGAACTGAATCAGAAACTGGTGACTCTTGATCATATGTGTGAGTGTAATAACCTCTGTGTGTGTGTGTGTGTGTGTGTGTGTGTGTGTGTGTGTGTGTGTGTGTGTGACTCACCATAGGCGGCGCTGACGAAGGCGAGGCAGGACACGATCCAGAGGAGAGCCATGGTTGTCAATGAAGATGATGATGTTTCGGAGGAGCAGGCAGCTCTTATATACTCGAACCTGCCCAGCTTCGGCCAATCAGAGCGGCCGCCGGTTCGTCCAGCTGCTTATCAGACTTGGTGCGGCCTGCGTTCCCAGAAGTCACACACCCTAACCTCCCGCTCTGTGATTGGCTGAAAACCAAACCAGTCAGCAAATGTTTCACCCCGCACACACAGATTCAGCCTCACATGCACCTCTGAGTAAACGGACTCTAGGAAGACGTCAACGAGTGGACACTGAATCATGATTGAAAGATGAGTTATGGATTTAACCAATCAGAATCAAGAGCCAATGAGCATAAAACTACGACAGTAACGTAGCTTCACGATGTGGACTCTGTCGTCTGTTTGATCACATGGAACCATGAGTTCATCAAATAATACGACCAACACATTTCAATGGAGATCAACGACGTCCCACACTGTGACACTGAAACATGTGAAGTCTTCCAAAGTCAAAGTGTTCAGACTTACTCTGGAGAAATAAACTCAGCAGGAGGGATATTTAGGAAGAGTAGAGGGTTTTATTTACATGTGCATTATGTTGATATTTACAGTCAGTTATTCCCATCAGGCCTTTATAAAAAAAATAATCTAAACCACCTCGTCTCTAGACCTGACTTTATATATTCACATTTGTTTTATATTATTACTTTATTATAATTATTAAGGACTCATTTGTTGGCCATAGACACCAAACTGTCTACGTCTGCAGGGGTGTTTTTATTTATTCTTGTTCCTGTGTGTCCGGAGATCCTGTGTAACCATGGTAGCATTGTTTACATACGAGATCAGCTGTTAGCAGCTCGTAGCATGTCCATGCTAAATGATGTCGATGTTCCCTGTGAGCTGAGGAGAAGGAGGCGAGGACGACGTGCTGGTACTGAGGTGCAAGCTAAGAAAAGACCACATGGACCTGTCCTTCCACCCACCGTTATGGGGACTGTAAGATCTATCTACGATAAGGTGGACCAGCTAACCCAGCACCAGAGTAGCATCATGCTAACAGAGCTAACACCGGACACCAACGCCACATTGGAAGGATTTCACCTGCTGTGGGCGGACAGGATACAGGAGAGCCAGACTGAACTAACTGGGGAAGAAGGCCAGCTCAGTCCTGGACCCTGTGGAGGTGGTGGCTGACAGGAGGATTATGGCCAAGCTGTCGTCTCTGATTAACATTTCTTTCCTTTATATATTCTTGTTAAATTCTTGTTCTGTACACCTTCTTGTTTGCTGCTGGAACTCCATGAATTTCCCTGTTGAGGGATGAATAAAGGAGGATCTTATCTTATATTTATATTTTCTTTTATACATTTTTCTACCTGTTTTTATTTTATTTGTATTTATCACATGCACCTTCAGGAGCAGCGCTTCTAATTTCACTGGCCACAGTTACATGATGTTTTTTAATTCAGAATTGATTATTCAGAATTAAATAATCTGAATTAAAGTATTCTCCTTCACGTCTACATGGA